>NW_023494804.1:3011583-3181583 GCF_904425465.1 Colossoma macropomum
TGGTTTCAGCTTCGCTCCAAAAGTGTTTTGCTGTGTCTTGCGGCGACGCTGCTCGCTTATTTCTGGTACCACTGTCTGTTTTCACACATGCTCAGACTGAGAAAGCCGAAAGAAATTAGAGTAAGAGTTTACGTGCACTGAGAAATCTGACTACTCAGCTAAAATCCAGCCTCTTAATCAGACTTCTAGACCTTACTCCGATTTAAGAAATCAGAGTGTGCTGTTAACATGACCGTTTTAATAATCAGATAACTGCAGAAATCTGATTATGATCAGATTATTGAGTGCAAACACACTCACTGACTACAGAACAGTGCACAATTTCAGAGCTCTGGTTTGTAACAACTACGCGGTCATATACATGTATATTGAATACTTCAAATAAGCCTCGGCCAATCAGGTTTCAGAATCGCTACTATCTGTTTTGTTGAAGTGTTTTTACTGTGTGTGAGTCTACGCACTGACACATCCTCAGCCCAAGCAGCTTCTGCTCTGTCGGCCCAAACAGACCCCCGGTTAAAGACAAACTCGGACTAAGCACTCAATCTGGAAGAGCTCAGCGCATTCCAGCCACACAAACAGCGCAGAGGCCTCTCGGCCGTGATGTTTAAACGGCTGTGTGCATCAGTCCAGACAGCCTTCCTGGCTCAAATCCACACTACGGGGCAGATTTACTAACATTCTGCAATGTCACAAACTCCATTCTGGCCTTAAAAAGTGACTGTTGCGATTAACTAACCAGGCAAGTGTTTAAAAACAATCAAAATAATTACATATTTTCTCATTTCTGGTGCATTATGTTGAAATAATTAGTTATTTTCTCAAAATAATTACATATTATGTTGAAATAATCACATGCTTTCTCAATTAAGGTCTTAAGAAAATAAGTCATTATTTTGACAAAAAATGGAAACACATAGGCGCAGGGTAAGCGCTGACCGTCTGTATGAACCGGGCTCATTTGAGATGCTCCCATGTTTTTTTTTTTTCTTTAATTATCTGTTTACAGTGTGTGTTCAATGTTGTTAGAGTGTGTGATCTGTGGGTGGAAATGTGTGGTTGGTGGGCTGACAGCGTGCGGGTCAGAGAGCGGTCACAGGCTATGCTTAACATGTGACTCAATAAGACCTGTGTGCTGAAAGAGAGGGAGAGAGAGAGAGGGAGAGAGAGAGAGAGAGAGAGAGAGAGAGGGGGATAGAGGCCGACCTTCTGTGTCCTACAGCGCCTAAGTGTTAATGCTTGTGCAACCTAATGCACTGAAAGTGCAACCACTCCATCTCTGCTCTGCCTTCCAGCCGTATTCAGAGCGTGAAAGGAATCTTTCAATGTTAACTCTCCTAAAGCTCGTACAGACAGTACAGTAAGAACACAGATATTACAATATTTACACTGTTTTTGAGATTAACGTTGATACATAAAAAAAGAAGTGGGATAAAAAATACGGCAATACAGACATATGCAAACGTTTGAACACCCTCAGTCAAATTACCCACTTTGTTGACTTTCTAACTGAAAATACTTTACAACATTCTCTACAAAGAACACAATTTATGTTTAAGTTTTAGTGCACAATTTCTATTGAATTACTTGTTTTATATATTTATTTGCTTTTTGGTTTATATGTTAAAGAGGGTGCCGTAACTTTTTCACAGCTCACATTTTATGTTTTGTGTTACCTTATTTGCACTTAGAACTTCATCAAAACATGTAATTTGACAGTCCTCCTAATTACTGGGTTCAGGTATTTAAGCCTCACCCATTGGTAGCAGGTGTACAAAATCAAGCACATAGCCATGCAATCAATCTCCATAGACAAACACTGGCATAGAATGTGTCGTACTGAAGTGCTCAGTGGCTTTTAATGTGACACTGTCACAGGATGCCAGCTTTACTAAAAGTCAGCTAGTGACATTTCTGTCCTGCTAGATCTGCCCCGGTCAACTGTCAGCGCTATTATTTAGCAACAACAACTTGAAGCAGTAAAACATGGCAATTCACAGAGCGAGGTTGCCGAGCGCCAAAGCACATGAAGTGCGTGAAAATATGTGCTCTAACAAAATAACTGTGCGTCAGGAGCTTCTTGAAATGGGTTTCCATGGCCAAGCAGTTACACACTACCCAAGATCACTATGCGCAATGCCAAGCGCCGACTGGAGTGGTGTAAAGCGCCACCACTGGATTTGAGGAAACGTTCTCTGGAGTGATGAATCAGCTGCACTATCTGTCAGTCTGATGATGAATCTGGGTTTGGTGGATGCCAGGAGAACGTTACCTACTGGAATGCAGAATGCCAACAGTAGAGTTTGGTGGAGGAGGGATGATGGGCTGGGGCTGTTTTTCAGGGTTTGGGCCTCTTAGTTCCAGTGAAGGGTGATGTTGATGCTGCAGCACAAAGACATTTTACACAATTACATGCTTCCAGCTTTGTGTCAGCAGTTTGGGGAAGAGCCTTTCCTGTTCCAGCATGACTGAGCCCCAGTGCACAAAGCAGCTCCACAAAGACATGGAGTGACCAGTTTGGTGTGGAGTAATTCCAGTGGACACCTTTGGGATGAACTAGAACGGAGATTGTGAGCCAGGCCGTCTCGTCCAACATCAGTGTCTAACCTTGCAAATGCTCTTCTGGATGAACGGGCAAAAATTCCCACAGACACTCTCCAACATCTTGTGGAAAGCTTCCCAGAAGAGTGGAAGAGATAAAAGCTGTAAAAACTCCTGTCCGGAGAAAACCTTGTATCTCCATTTTTGTTGTTTTTCAGTTTTTGACATAATTTGAAAATGACTGTTGCCCTTTACATTGTGTGCAGATTTCACGAAGAATGGACCAAAAGAAACGACCCGTAAAAATGTGTGGTTCCATTGACTTACATTAAAAGTAAAGTATGTTTTTTGTTGAGATGTAAGATTTTATATATATATATATATATAAATATAATATATATGTTATACAAACATTGTTAAGGAGCTGGGATCAGGTGTGCTAGATGAAGGGACACACTGAAATATTCAATGTAGGGGGGGCAGTTCAAGGACTGAGAACAACTGTAGCAGAAGAATAAACCCACAGAAATGATGATTATAAACACCAATTCCATTACAGGACAAAGCACAATGTCTTGGTTTAGATTTTCCCTTCAGTGCATTAATAAAAGCCACAGATATCCCACAATCCCCCACCTCAGCCAAGACCATCTGCTGGAGAAGCTCTTACTGAAATCCAAACAGAATGTGCGTCTCTCACAGCAGATCGCACTGAGAATAGGACAAAAATAAATCCCTGCAAAAACATGTAATGATCTGAAAAGGTCAAATGTAGACTGTTTAGTAGCATCTAATTACTTTAAAAACATGTATAATCTTTACATTAAAATAAGTAAATAAATGAATTTACCTGGGTTAAGCTATTTTTCATAGAAACATATTTATTCAGAACCAATAGCCTATTCAGAATTCAGAACCATTAGCCTACTGTGTTTGCACACAGAGTGTCTGATTTAGAATTAGACCTCCGCATTTAACCCATCCGTGCAGTGAAACACCCACATACATGCACACTAATGAACACACACTAGGGGGCAGTGAGCACACTTGCCCGGAGCTGTGGGCAGCCCTATCCACAGCGCCCGGGGAGCAATTGGGGGTTAGGTGCCTTGCTCAAGGGCACTTCAGACACATACTGTCAGCTGAGGGAATCGAACCAGCGACCTGCCGGTCACAAGGCTGGTTCCCTAACCTCCAGCCCATGACTTATTTATGAAGTATACTGGAAATTACTGGGTCCCACTGTTCATGTTTTTTAGTGAGTGACTTAAAACGTTTAGGCCAAAATGATATAATAATGCAATGCTTACTAACTTAAAACTACTTGATCTTAATAGAATCTAGGAAACTCAAAGCTTTGGGTAAATTAACTAAATATAACGGTAACACTTTCTATGAATGTCACCTTTGTAAGCATCTATAAACACATTTACCCAATGTGGGAAAGGTAATGTACACCACCGTTAGCTTGGTATTTGTCTTTACTTTATGCTCTCCAAGCTGGGACTGACTTCTTTGGCACTGACATTATAACATGTTATCAACACTACTTATAATGCATTATATTAACAATTCATAATGTATAATAAAAATGGCTATAAAGTGTAATTCAGTGTAATTCAATTTTATAAATGTTTATAATCATGTTTATAATGCTGTATGAAGACATTATAACATGTTATAAATGTGTTTATAGATGCTTACAAATGTGACATTCATAGAAAGTGTTACCAATATAACTAACATTACATGGTAAATATTAGGTTGGTTAACACTTCAGCCTTCACACTTTCATGCTCATTATAGTGAGTGATAAACATCATAAAAATGTTGTTTCATAACTACATAAAGATGAGAAACTTTATAGCCAATGGAGAAAAAAATGGACAAAAGTACGACCAGAATTCAGCTTTAAGATGACTGCTGCTACTCTTTGGCTTTTCTTTCTTATTGGAAGTAACATCACGGCTGTGATTCGGTTGCAGGAACGAGCTAAAGGCGAGTGCAGATCATCACTGGCGCAACATTGTTCACTTGTTCACTTCAAGTTTTCTATTGCATCAAACAGTTCTTCAAAACAAAGAACAAAGTAAAGCAAAGAACCCGAACATTTTATCAAATGTGATTTCCTTCCACCAAAAAAAGTGGTCCCTCTTGTGTTATAGAGCAATAGAAGTGTAATAAGTGCAATAAAAAGATCAGCTCGGCTTTTTCATTATGTCCAGATGAAGTTGTTCCAGTCAGATTTTGTATTGTATTCTGTTCATTTCTGGCTGATTCCAGTTTGATTAGTTGTTCAGCTGCTGATTGAAAAGCTCAAATAGGATCAAAATCGTTCTAGAAAAAGCAGCATAGACCAGCATGGCAGGTCACCATCAAAACCAGTATGTTCTGCTGGGTGACCAGCTAAACCAGCACCACACCAGCATTAACCAGCTTAGAACAGCTAGGAATGAATTCTGGCGTGTGCTACTTTTTTCAACAAGGAACAGGTTTGGAATTTGATCACTCTTTTTTTCAGAATCTCACCAAATGGACTGCAGGCCAAATATTATCTTACAGTAGTTCTGTGTCCTTTTTCTGTTTTTGTGTGTGCTAAACATTTAGCTCAGGGGTCGGAGCCACATGCAGCTCTTTTACTGCCCTGTTGTGGCTCCACAGCTGAATCAGATTTGTAGGTAAAAATAAAATAATCCTCCTTTACAGTAAAATAAAGCTCTGCTGATCGTTCAACACAGTTTAACAATAAATGGTCTTAAACTCTGGAGTTAATGTAGAACTGCTAATTCACCCTTTAACCCTGAAGATCAGCGCAGACTGCTGGTCACCATAGCAACTCAGGCTATAATCCCACCTAGCTAGTAGCTAACGAAACGGCAAAGAGAGAGATTAAAGACGAACATCGATAATTTGGAGATTAATGGACTTACTTGCACTTATAATCACTCCAGCTGGTTTCCTGATACGTTTAATCTGCAACAAGAAACTGTAAAACATGGATGACGGGAAAATTTGAACGAGAAGCTGGCGAACAAGAAGCTGGCAAACAAGAAGCTGGCGAACGGGAAGCGACTTCAGCCTTGTAAAAAAGTCGAATGTTAAGAGACATTTTGCCAGAAACTGTTCTACATTTGTGAAAAAAGTTTCCTGCCAGATATACGAGAAAAAGAAGAAAGGAAATGCGTTTATAATCACTCCAGCTGGTTTCCTGATACGTTTAATCTGCAACGAGAAACTGTAAAATACTAAAAAGTCATTCGCCACGTGTTCGAATTCTCCCATTTCACCTTAAATGGTGCAACAGTTACATTCTGGGATTTCAGGCAGCATTTAAGGTGGAACGGGACAATTAGAAAAAGAAGATGCGAAAAAAGCATCAAATCAGAGCAAAGTAAGTCTGTGTTTTCCTTTTTATTATGTTTTTAGTCTATACTAGCACATAATCACATACCGAGACGTGTTTACAGCCACGATGGTAAAATGGACATAAAATGTTGTGGCTCCTAAAATGGTTTGACTTTTGTTGAAAGGACAAAATGACTCTTCTTAACATTTGAGTTGCGACCCCTGGATTAGCTGCACCGTAAAGTAAGTTGCTTTCAACCAATACTCAGCAAAATGATATTGTTATTGTGAAAAGAACGTGATCTAATCACAAATAACAACAAGGATAAGACTTCACAAACAGTCAGACTGTGTCTTTGGAGCTAACTTAACAATGTGTCATGATTCAGTTACCCAGTTTATATCATGCTAATCAACCTTATAAGCTTCCAGTGCTTGTTAGCTACATTAGCTTTGTGGCTCCAGTGCTAAAACTAAAGAAGCAAACTTGAGACACTAAACGTGTCCTGGTGAATCGACACCAGGAGGGAGAACTGTGCAAACGTGATTTATTTGTTCCACTGCAGCACATGACCGGGCCTGTTTGTTATAAAAGCAGAAAAAAAAGACATTTCCACTTCAGCTCCAGGTCTGAGTTGATTATGTGCTTCAGATGTTTCGTCTTTCTTTGGCAGAAGCTGCTTTCAATCGATCGGCAAAAAAAAAGGGGAGCTAATTCGGAACCTGGAGTCAATGCCAAACTGCTTGTGTGGAAGAGTTGAACAGAATGAATGAGGAAGGAGGATGAAAAGCAGAAAGGATGGATTCAAACATATGAAAAACAGCATTAATGGACCTGAAGGCTCAGGATAAATGGTGAATCCTGGCCAAAAAAAAAGCATTTCCACACGTACAGTAGCATGAAAAAAGCGATGTTTATCTTTGACTTGAGTCTCATGTTTCCCATAAGCTCACAGAGGAGGCTGAACGGAGCCATTATCCACAGCAAAGCAATGCGAAGCATATGTTATGGTTTATGGAGCAGCGGTACGAATCCAGAACTAATGGAGAAACCTGGACAGGCGGCCAGTTCTGTGCTTAAACAGCCAGCCTGTGCGACTCTCAGCTAGATCCGGTGATTAGAAAAGCATGACCGCTCCAAATTCAGCAACTTCATTACGAACAGGCTACTGGCTTTCTTCATGATCTTCCTTCAAGCTAAACTTTGGAGAATAATCAAATTTACACAATTTTTCCTCTCACACCAAATGTACTCAATCAGCTAAAACATGTTTGGCATTCAGAGCTTCCTTTTATAGCTCTGAACTGGAGCTACGAGGCTAATAGCTAACGACAACAGCTAGCGTTGTGTTCGCTGCATGCTTTTTAACACAAGCTCGCCTCAAACTGTGTGGAGATGTTTAGTGTATCTAATAAACTTGATTATGTGGTTTCTGACACTGTATGACACACTGTTGCCCATAAATGTGGACAGAAGTTATGGACAAAGTTCAGCTACTGTTTTTAGCTGTTTATAGAGAACAGAGTCAGAAACTGCATAAGCAAGTCTATTAAAGCAAAAAGCCACGAGAGGCCATGCATTACTGCGATTTTATCACGGGAAGGGTGTTCTTACACAAAGCGAAGTGCCTTAAACTCCTTTCCCTAAGACAAAATGGCAGTAATGCATGGCCTTGAGTAGCTTATTGCTTTTATAGAAAGAAGGCCAACATGAAATACACAATTTTTCAGAAAGTTATTTGTTATTATTAATAATAATCGACATAAACAAGTATTCCACCAAGAAATATAGTTCATTTAGGGTATGGTATCGTTACCAACCAACCTTGGACCTCTGAATGAGGAGAACGTTCAGTTGCCCATCACTGTAGGGTGCGGTCATATTATGATTTTTTTACCTTTTTGTCGTATAACAGTGAACATATGATAACACAGCACTGTTTAATACACAAACTTTCAATTTATACGTCCTTTTTGGTCACCAAATTACCACCGCAAGTCTTATTTAGCGCCAGTCCAGCGGCGCCCTCTTCTCACACTGGGGCTGAATCTCAAACGGCTCCCTGCTCCCTACATAGTGCACTACGTAGGAGTTTAAATACTGGATCCTGCAGCTCAACAGAGCAAAATAGAAAGTACAGAGCGGTTTGGGATTCAGCCTGGCTTTGACGCGACTTCTGATCGAAACACAACATTTGAAGACATTCAAGTGACCATTTTTAGTCTTTTAAACTGCCGTTTTAAAGTTAATCATACTGTAAGTGCTTTAATTCAAGCCTGTGATATTAATGATGGAGCTGTTTAGGCTGTTGGCTCTTTTAGCCTGTTAGCTAGCTGATCAGCCTGGTTCTAGATAAGAACATAAGCTGTCAGCCCCTCAGTTTAAACAAAAAACGGGTTCTTACTGCACCAGTACACTCGGTGCTCCATGTAGCAGCGTGAGAGTCAAAGATTACTCCATTAACAGCACAAGCGTTTGTTTCGTGCTGTGGTGCAGTGATACAGAGTTCAGTTGTTATGAGGGGATCATAGCTTTGCGTATATCATGGATTTTACAACAGCTTTGAACGAGGCTCAGCCAATCAGATTTTAGGACTGGAACTATTTGTTTTATAATAGAGGCTGAAGATTAGATCAACAACTTGGAGACGATGTCCCTGCTAGAAAATCCAGCATAGCACCAACAAAACCAGCATATGTTGTGTCTGGGATGCTGGTATGCTAGTCAGCAGCAATGAAAGCTAAGCTGATCACAGGCAAAAGCAGCATTTGTTGTGTTTTAAATGTTGGTATGCTGGTCAACCAGAATGACCATGCCAGGAGACCAGCTAAACTATCACCACGCCAGTATAAACCAGTACAAACCAGCTTAGACCAGCGTGGAGAGCATGAGAGTCTATGCTGTTTTTTTCAGCAGGGTTAGGCATGCAGTTTGCTAATGCTAATGCTAATTGTGCAGGTATAATATTCTACTTTGCTTCATTAGCCCCATTTTGAAACATTTATCTCATCAAACTCATGCCCATCTTTTTCAACTCATTTCACGCTGGTTCCAGTTTTGAGATGACGTTTGAGAGGCGTCTTGCGCAGGATGTTTTTGAAACACAAAGGCTAGCTCGGAGAACATTTTCCGTGCCTCGAATGCCAGCATCTAAATGCACTATAACAACTCATATTGAGTTTGAAGTTTTTCAGCATTCAGACTTTCCAGAAATGAATCCAGATGCTTACCCAACCAGCCAGCTGGCCGCAGCACGTTAGCCAACAGTCTAGCGCACAGCAGGTATGTGGAAAATAAGCTCTTTTTGGAATAAATTTGGGGCTCTATTATTGTGAAAATGTTGTTTGGGACACAGTTTTTCCTTTTTCTCATCTATTTTGAGCTATATATGACCACAGGAGGGTCATGAGTGTGTGTGTGTGTGGACTCCATGGCCCGAGGAGAGTGCTGAGTGTGTGTGATTGTTTTAAGTGGTCGTGGAGCGGCGTTTCATGTGTTTATCAGTGATGTTTAATTAGCTCAGGACAGCAGATAACCTGCAAATTCCTGACCGCTGACTAAACTGCCCAGTGAAACGTGCTTATCGCTTAGGCTCTTGCATGCAGACAGCACCACATGAGTATAGCACCAGAGCTCAGGCCCCGCTCCAAACTCAGGGAGAACCGTAGGGCTGCTGCAATTAAGGCCCAGTCACACTTGCGTTTGCCAGGGTATTTTCGCAAGAGAAATTACATTCATTTCAATGGAATTTGCCATAATGGGCGTTTTCTTGTCACAAAATTTCACGATGAGCTCAACTTTGGTGAATTTTGACATGAGAATTCATGTTTTTTGACCAGTAGTGCTTCTTCTTTGGCTGTGTTGACCTGGCAGTCCTTCATGGCACCAGAACCTCCAAAACGGTGAAATGCCATAATAGGAACTCTGGATCTAGGCAGATTTTCTCTGTTACAAAAATGACACATTTACCTCCTGAATAGTACTGAATCTTCTGTATTACAAGACTGTTTAGGAGTCAAAATGTGAAGGTTGCTACATACCAGTTAACACTGCTACAGACTGAACCGACATCATAAAACTAGCAACCTCACCAAAATACCCCAGCAAGGCTTTGTCCAGTGTTGTAGTTAAGCTGCTTTCATAGTTTTAGGCTGCAGTTTGAGTAGCTGTTGTTGGTATATAACATGGGTCAGCAACACGTGGCTCCGGAGCCGTATGCGGCTCTTTTACTGCCCTGTTGTGGCTCCACAGCAGAATCTGATTTGTAGGTAAAAATAAAATAATCCTCCTTTACAGTAAAATAAAGCTCTGCTGATCGTTCAACACAGTTTAACAATAAATGGTCTTAAACTCTGGAGTTAATGTAGAACTGCTGATTCACCCTTTAACCCTGAAGATCAGCGCAGACTGCTGATCACCATAGCAACGCAGACAACAGTCTCGCCTAGCTAGTAGCTAACGAAACGGCAAAGAGAGAGATTTAAGATGAATATAGATAATTTAAAGATGAATGGACTTATTTACATTTATAATCACTCCAGCTGGTTTCCTGACAAGTTTAATCTGCAACAAGAAACTAAAACACTAAAAAATTGTGAAGCTGAAGTCAGTTTCTCATTTGAATTGTCCCGTTCCACCTTAAATGGTGCAGCAGTTACATTCTGGCACCTCAGGCACCATTTAAGGTGGAACAGGAAAATTAGCACAAGAAGCTGGCGAATTAGAAGTGACTTCAGCCTGTAAAAAGTCAAACATTGAGAGACATTTTACAAGAAAATGTTTTACTTTTGTGGAAAACTTTCCTGCCAGAGATGAGAGAAAAGCAGCTATAGCTGAGCTAAACCGTAAAGCAGAGCAGAGTAAGTCTGTGTTTCCTTTATAACACATTTTTTAGCCTATACTAGTACATCAGCACATACTGAGACATATTTACAGCCAAGATGGTAAAATGGACATTAAATGTTGTGGCTCCCAAGGTGGTTTGATTTTTGTTGAAAGGACGAAACAGCTCTTCTTAACAGTTGGGTTGCTGACCCCTGGAATATAACCAGAGGCATAAGAGGCCAAGGTTGTCAGTGCCTTCTAGCGTGAAGCATGGCCTTCCTGACCCTTCTGGACACTGCAATTATGGAAAGTGAAACAGGCAATCATCATCAGTCAGCCAACATCAATAAAGTATCCATTACGCTTTATGGTGAAAATCTCCCACTGAGGTTGTTACAAATCAGCTATAAGAATACGATGTGCGCCACCCCAATAAAACCTCTGGGTCTTACTTGGCCACCCTATTCTAAAAGTTCTATCCACGCCCCTGTATGTAACAGTGTTGAAGCTTCAGAGCAGACTTGCTTTCATACAATATCAATTCAATGTGCAGGAGTGTCAGCTTGCTATTAGTATGCAGCATTATTCGTATTTGGACTTCTTAACCTCATCATTCAGAGGATCCAGTGAGGAAAATATACGCAGCACAAAATGTAGAAGGTTTGGAAGATTTTTATGGAACTATTTTTATAAAAAGGTCTTTGTTGTATCCAGCTAACAATGATATATTTTAACCAACTTTTACCTTTTGCCTAAAATATCTAACTTTTATTACTAACATTTATCGTTATTTTCTTTATCATAGACAGAATGATTTAAAACACAAAGATGTGTTCTACAGTGTTCTGGTGAAGGGACATGTGTTATGGTTGGTTGTCATAGTGTTGTAAAAGCCAAGTTTTGTCTTTTTTCAAAGTCAAAAAATAAAAATAAAAGTAAAAATAAAAACGTAGTTGGCTTACACGGTCACCAAATGAGTGAACACAGTTTAACAAAATCTATCATTCCATAAACATCAAATCATCTAGCAATCTCTAAACAGTGCTGCTAACTAGGAGAGAGAAGCTGGTTAGCATTAGCTTAGCTAGCATGGTAACAGCTCTGCTCACCACAGACCATGTTCGACTGTAGCTAACTAACTGTTCTGTGGTGTTTGGGATTGTAACATTTTGGCTAAGCTAATGAGAGCTTAACGTGCCACACAGCACAGCACAGGCTCGGTTCTAGCTAACTGAAGCTAAAAGGACGCCTGTTTAGAGGATATCTGAGAACGCAGACTGGAGTGACTGGTGTTGGAGTGAAAGCTGAGTGTGTTCTGTAGTGAGTGGAGCTCTTAGCCATCGCTGAACTGCTATCAAGCTCAGTTTTTCTGAGGTTTCTCTGATTTTTCCCCTCTTTCGATCAGCACCACTGATCGGTGAGCTCTAACCATCATTCAGTGACCCTCCTAAAATATAAATGGGGAATGCGCTTGATTGTTCAGACATGGAAAAGGAATTCGATGTCATCATTTTGAAACACCGTCATAATTTTTAAATACAGTAGACCGTATCAGAGCTGGTTTATGAGGAGACTGGCCACTTCCTATTTCCCCTGTTATATCAAAAACAGGACTGCTAAACAGCAGAGGGCGCCCATGGGCAAGTCCTCAATGAATGGGAATAAATGTAGCTAAACGGCTAAAAATGAACAGTTAAAATAGTTTCTAATCACTGAACCAGAACTTTCCTTTAATTTTAGACAGTAGAAGGATGGATTTCACTAAAAAAACAGAGAAAACTCACCTGTATGTTTCCTTTTTTCTACAGCAAACGGGTTTTGGGCAGCAGGACGCTAACATTACTGCTACTCAGTGCTGATTGGTCACTGAGCAGAGCGGCTTATTGGCTGTTCGAGCTCGCTGCCGTGATGGACGTACATGAGGCGCCATCTAAAACTCCTATAACTCGAGTTTAAAAGCTCTTAAAAATATAACTGCAGTGTTAAAATGTTTTATGCTGTTCTGTGTTCAGGATATTAATGCCTTCTTTTATATCAAAAACATTTAATCATAATAGAAACTATGATTTTGCTCAAATGCTCCATATCAACCCATTTATTTTGGACTCGCTCAGGAGCGCCCCCTAGCGTCTGAGAAAACCAGAAGACATTACAGAGTGGGAATTCTCCTCTCTATACATGTTCTCTGACCGTATCACCGCTATAGCGCCCGCAGTTGTTTTTAGCCAGCTGCAGCAGTCTTTCTATGCTTCTTTCTTTGTATTAAGCAGCTAAAATGCCCCCTGGTGGAGCGTACCCAGAGGAAACAAATGTTCTAAATGAGATCTCCTCTTGATCTCAGGTTCTTCTCCTAGACATGGTTAAGTCCAGTTTGAAATCAGAGTGAGACTTTGGCTCCTGAGAAATAAAACTCAGGTTTTCTCACTTTGATCAAAATGTTGTCAAACATGTGGCTTAACTCTTTAGTGTCTGACTCGTCTCACACAGTCTCGGCTGAATAACATCTCCATAAGAAAAGTGTGAGATATCATCGTTTTCTGTCAGGGCAGAAGGAAAACTCACGCTTTTCTCCTTCATCACCAGAACTTCTCACAGTGAAATGCTGATGTTAATCTCCTCTTTTCTCCTAAGTGGGGTTTAGGAGAAACAGTTCAGAAATCAGTGATCCCTCATTAATATACTATTAAAATCACTTTATTTCTCTGAGACAATCTTAAGAAAGAAGTTTTTTCCTCTGGGTAGAGATCAGACAATGCTTATAGCAACGCATAACGTTAGAAACAAGCTCAGAATCCTGATTTACAATTTGCTTTTTTCAAACTTTGAAACTACTCAAGCATTCAAACTTTCTAAGTCCTAATTTAAAATGGTGGCGACACCAAACGTGCTGTTAGTGCTCACATCACTTCTGAGATTGAGGAAACGCTAGAAGGTCCCACGATTCGATTAGTGGATTAATTAACAACCAATAGACTAATCGATCACAGGAACAGGTGAGGACTGGAGGAGCGTGCAGCGAAGCAGTTTGCTGAGGGTCAGTTACGAAGCCTGGGGGGAGAGAGAAAAGGCCCAAAGCCCCGAGCACTCAAAACAACACCAAAACACTCATCACACCCAGATCGCTGAGATGATTAAAAATGAACGGCGCTAAAAATAACCTCGTCTTTGTTTGGGGGAGAGAGAGAGAGTGAGCGCTGAGGAGAGAAAGAAAACTATTAGAGAAGAAATCCCTATTCCCTTCACTCTCACCCTCTCTCTCTCTCTCTCTCTCTCTCTCTCTCCCTCTCTCTCTCTCTCTCTCTCTCGCTCACGTACGGCGTCTTTGGGGAATTAACTGATTCTCATTCTCCTTAAAGTTTGTGAATAAAATGTCAGCCAGTCTGTGATGTACGTGTCTGTGCTTGCGTGCGTGTGGCAGAGAGACACACAGAGAGAGAGAGAGAGAGAGAGAGAGAGAGAGAGAGAGAAAGAGAGAGAAAGAGGGAATAAGAAACCGAAAAAATGGGGACAGCTATCATGAAACTAGACAATGGAGGTTAGAGATAATGAGATTTAAATGATTTGAGTAAAAGAACAGCAGTTTTGTATGCGGGCTTGTAAAAACAAACCCACATTCGGATCTACATCAGTGTGCTTTCCTACTGCGTTGTGGTTCACGTTGTTATTGTACGTAATTCACCGTTTGCGTTTTGCCAATTACCTTCACATAACTAGGCCTTGTTTTCTGAGGCTATGGAGGGGGTTTTATTCACGCTGCTTAAAGGCCATGATGACCGAGAAATGAGAGCGAATGACAGAGAAAATAAGCGGAATATGAGCAGAGACAGGAATAAATTGGATAACGATGGAAGACGGACGATTGGCTGATACAGAGAGTAACAGTGGACGTTAGGGACGGGCCGATTTTGGGTTCTGATATCAAGCACTGCACACGTTTTCACTGCTGATAAGATTTTTGACTCGAGATTCGATTCGTTATTTTAAAGGGCCCATATCCTATAATTTTCCACTTATGTGTTTTGTGCACACTCTTTAGAAAGTTCTTCTAGGGTTCTTTAGTAAAGAAAAAGCTTCTATATAGAACCATGAACCCTCAAAGGACCCTTTGCATGACTCGTGGAGTGGTTCTTCAAACTGATGGAGAATCTGTTGTATGTGGTTCATACACAACACCATAAAGGGTTCTTCCATTGCTACAATATCAAGGGTTCTTTGCATCATGAGGGTTCTTCGGACTGATGGAAAATGTGCATGAATGTGCTATGGACGGTTCTATATAGAACCTTTTTGAAAAGGGTTCTATAAAGCACCCAAAAGCGTTCTTCTATTGCTACAATATCAAGGGTTCTTTGCATCATGAGGTTTCTTTGGATAAAGGTTCTATATAGAACCATCTAAAGCACATCTCCATTATTCTGAAGAAGACTTTCATGATGCAAAGAACACACTCTTTTGTGTACGCTCTTAAAAAAGTTCTGTAAGGGTTCTTTTAGTAAGAAAATGGTTCTATATGAAACCATGAACACTCAGAGAACCCTTTACATG
Organism: Colossoma macropomum; assembly: GCF_904425465.1. NCBI lineage: Eukaryota > Metazoa > Chordata > Actinopteri > Characiformes > Serrasalmidae > Colossoma > Colossoma macropomum. The sequence goes on from NW_023494804.1 coordinate 3,026,840, forward strand.
ATAACAAGGTTCGTTGCATTGTGAAAGCGTTCTTCAGATTGATGGAGAATCTGTTGTATATAGCTCTTTATAGAACCTTTTTTAAAAGGGTTCTTCTATTGTTACGAAGTCAAGGTTGCAACATTAGGAGAACCCTTTTTGGTGCTATATAGAACCCTTTTCATCTACAGCACATTCTCCATCAATCTGAAGAACCTTTTCCTGATGCAGAGAACCCTTTAATCATGCCAAAGGTTCTTTGAGTGTTCATGGTTCTATATAGAACCATTTTCTTTACTAAAGAACCCTTAAAGAACCATCATTTTCAAGTATGTACCAAAAATATATGTATGGCATAATTCTTTTTTTGCATGTCCATTTTCTAATCTCTCTTTATTCCTTGTTTTTGTTACTGTGCCTTTAAGATATATGTAAATGAGCTCTGCTCCAATTGGCTGTGCCACATTCAAAAAGGGGTCTGAGCTAAAAAGACTCCTTATGAATTTGAATGGGAGAGACTAAACTGCTGTAGGCCAGACAGGTGGATATATTTAGATGTGCTGGTTCTTGTGACATCACAAAAACAGCGAATTCAACAGTAAAGTCAGGTAGTGGAAGCACCAGGCAGGTGTTTCTAATAAAGTGGCCAGTGAGTGGAGGCACCAGGCAGGTGTTTCTAATAAAGTGGCCAGTGAGTGGAGGCACCAGGCAGGTGTTTCTAATAAAGTGGCCAGGTCATGGAAGCACAAGGTAGGTGTTTCTAATAAAGTGGCCAGTGCGTAAGTGAGGTCTGTGAGTTTCTCCACCCCCTTTACTCTGCTAGGATGTCCCTAGATTCCTAGTCATGCTAATTGACGGTGGTTCCCATGAAAGACGGTAAATGAGAAACGACTGGAAAAGCATTCATTGAGCTGTTTATTTTATATATATATATATATATATATATATATATATATATATATATACATATATTCTGGAGGTTATAAATGCAGTAACTTGAATAAAATGCAGATATTTTAGCACAGTAACTCAGCATTGCCTAAAGGTTCAGCTCTCCTGGGGTCTAAAAATCTGAGCCCACATTAAAAACCTGGATTTTTTTTCCATTAAAACCTGAAAATAAACAACAGAAAGTTTTAGAAATGTGAATAAAATGAAGAATAAACAGTAACAATTTACTGTGTTCATTAGGCTTCAACACCTTCATGACAACTGACCTACATAAACACTTATAAACACTTATTCCAATAGTAATCATGCATCATTACGGTTGTATTTGGCAACTTTGATGTCCAGTTGTACCCTACATGGCCAAAAGTATGTGGACCCTCCTAATTACTGAGTTCAGGTGTTTTGGCCACTCCCATTGTTAACAGGTGCATAAAATCAAGCACATAGCCATGCAATCAATCTCTACAGACAAACACTGTCTGTGTTTACATGCAAAATTTTTGCCAATCCGACTGAATACATTCTGATTATAGATTAAGACTGAGGTGTTTATTCTCACTCTACTCAACAATCTGAAGGAAAATCTGTTCACATTCACACTACAAGTAATCAGATCCAAAATGACATGCATGCGTAGAGAACCGCTTAGTGTAGACGTTACCATGACAACCAGCATCACGTGAGTCCAGTCAGAGTGAGATGAGCAGCAGTGAGCAGCGCTTGTGTTTTTAATGACTTTAAAATGATGTCAGACTCAGGAAAACGTCCTTCACATGTCCTTATTAAAGAAGGCCGAGAGGAAGACGTCGTGTTCTGAGACACATAAGCTGGACGTCCGTCCCACCGCCGTCTTTTAAAGATCAGAGCATAAACTTCGTCTCCTCTGCAGACCAGTTTCTGCTCCGCCATGTTGAACGGTATAAACTTTCACTATGACGCGACGAACATGATCAGAACGGACTTAAACTTTCTGATAGGGAATGTAATCAGATACAGGCGTTTACACGGATATTATTCTTCTATTTAACAGATTATTTACTGGATTATCCACCTCGATCAGTCAGATAGAAACTGTATTCCGAATGGCCTCAATCGGACTAGACTATTCCGATTGAGGTGTTTACAGGGACGTATTCTATTCTGATTGAGCTATTAGTCTGATTATTAACAGATTATCAGGCTGCATGTAAACATGGCTACTGGGCTGAAGAGCTCAGAGACTTCAAACATGTCACTGTCATAGGACGCCACAGGAAGTCAGTGTTTGAAATTTCTTCATTGCTAGATCTGTCCTAGTCAACTGTAAGTACTATTATTGTGAAATGGAAGCATCTAGGAGCAACAACAACTCAGCCACAAAACGACAGACCATAATTACTGACATTTTAGGTACATAAACTGACACAAATGCCTTTAGTGGACCTCAGGGGAGAAATAAACTACGGAGAAATGTAGGATATGGGCCCTTTAAGAGTCTACGAGTTGCTACAACAGTAGACAAGTCTGCTGCTCCTGAGCACCATGTGAGTGAATTTGCGGAGGTGCTGGTGTTCGGAGAGGGGTAACTCCCCCCGCCCCAACCCACCCTCCAACACCCTCTCATCAGTGTAATCTTAAGGCCGTAATTACGCCGCCCGCTCCGCAGCAGGCCCTGGCTTTGAAGGAGCGCCAGAGAAGCACCTTTGAAACTGAAAATTAAATCACAGCTCAGCAACAGGGGGAGGATTCACCAAAAGATCCCAGAGCAGGAGCTTGAAAAACTGAGGCACGGCCGTGCAATTACACACCCGGAACAAAGAGAGAGAGTCTGTGTGGGAAAAACCATAAAGCAGGGAGAGAAAACACGAAACAGTTGTCATCCTGTTAAACTTCTACATCACAACTACAAAGAAATATACGCTGGCTGTCCACTTTATCAGAAACACCCATTTAGCTGAAGACAGGTTTGATACAAGTGTATTAAATGTACCATAAAACAGCACAGTAACTTACTCCCTGGCAACTTTATCAGAAACCCCCCTTTGCTGGTGTACAGCCGGAGACTATAGCTCATCTGCTGACGCACAGTTTGTGGTAGTCATCCTCTGAACCTCTAGCCCAGAAACAGACCAGTCATGAATGTGGTAGAGGGGGGCTGATATGCTAAGTACTATCAGATGGGCTACAACTCTATATCTATATATTGGAGGTAAAATGTAAGTGTTTCTAATATAGTGGCCAGTGAGTGGAAGCACAAGGTAGGTGTTTCTAATAAAGTGGCCAGTGAGTGGAAGCACAAGGTAGGTGTTTCTAATAAAGTGGCCAGTGAGTGGAAGCACAAGGTAGGTGTTTCTAATAAAGTGGCCAGTGAGTGGAAGCACAAGGTAGGTGTTTCTAATAAAGTGGCCAGTGAGTGGAAGCACAAGGTGGGTGTTTCTAATAAAGTGGCCAGTGAGTGGAAGCACAAGGTAGGTGTTTCTAATAAAGTGGCCAGTGAGTGGAAGCACAAGGTAGGGTGTTTCTAATAAAGTGGCCAGTGAGTGGAAGCACAAGGGTAGGTGTTTCTAATAAAGTGGCCAGTGAGTGGAAGCACAAGGCGGGTGTTTCTGATTAAGTGCACTATCAACACTGGTTACCAGCAGCTGATATTTCTGTTATAAAAGGCATTCAGAAATAATCACATGTACGCTTTTGGGTTTGCTTACGTTTGGTGCTCATGTTGATGTGATATGTTTCATTCGTGTGGAAATGAGGTGCACATTTCTCTTTCAGTGTGCAAGTTGACCCAAATGTCAGTTTCTGTCTAAAAACAGCTCAGACGTTTAACGGTTGGTAGAAGCAACTGAATAGCTGGTGTCATTGGCTGAGACAGCAGCGCCTTCTAATGTGTCTGGAGGAGCGGCATCAGAAATCATAAAGGTATTCAGCTTTGTGTCAAACCAGGAAAAGCGCCTGAGGAAAGAGAGAAAGTGTCTGCGAGTCACAGCTCACTGCCACACACACTTAAACCGCCCGACCCGCACCGACTCCTGAACACGCGCCTGAAACTTACACCTGTCTGCTTTTCCTCAACGCCCTGATTCCTCACTCTGAACCTTTTACAGAGTGTCAAGCAGCATTTTCAGACAGACTGGAGCTGCTCTGAACTCCTCGCGGCCGGATATATTCAAATCCGGCGAGGTGTCAGTAGGGACGGGGCGATATGAAGACACCAGCAACAAAAACAAACAGAGTTGTCACAGAACTTTTAGACACTGAACAACTGCACAGATCATAAAAATCACCAATTATAAAAGCAATAAACCACGAGAGGCTGTGCATTACTGCGATTTCATCGCGGGAAGGGCGAGTAAAACTCCCTTCCCTCTGATAAAATCGCAGTAACGCACAGCCTCAAGTGGTTTATTGCTGAGACCAACAAAAAAATCTGATAAAATACGCAATTTTTCAGAAAATAATTTGTTATTTTTAATAACAATCAACATAAACAAGTATTCCGCCAAGAAAGGTAGTTCCTTTAGAGTACGGTAACGTTGAAAGCAACCATGGACCACTGAATGAGGAGAACGTTCAGTTGCCCATCGTTGTATGTTAACATATGATAACACGGCACTGTTTAAAACAGAAACTTTCACTTTATAAATACTTTTGGTCACCAAATCTCCACCACGAGTCGTATTTAACACCAATCCAGCGGCGCTCCTCTTCTCACGTTGGGGCTCAATCTCAAACGGCTCCCTGCTCCCTACATAGTGCACTACGTAGGAGTTTAAATACTGGATCCTGCAGCCCAACAGAGCAAAATACAGCTAACAAACAGTCATTTGGGATTCAGACACATCCACACTCGATAAATGATGCACTGTTTGTCTGTAGAGGCTATAATTTCTACTCTTCCATATCTAGAACACTATTTAGGGAATACAGGGCCGTTTGGGATTCAGCCTGGGTTTGACGTGACTTCTGACTGAAACACGGACATTTGAAGCATTTAAGACATTCAAGTGACCATTTTTAGACTTTATACCGCAGTTTTACAGTGAATCATACCGTAAGTGCTTTAATTCAAGCCTGTGGTATTAATGATGGAGCTGTTTAGGCTGTTGGCTCTTTTAGCCTGTTAGCTGACTGACCGGCCTGGTTCTAGATAAGAACATGAGCTGTCAGCCCCTCAGTTTAAACAAAAAACAGGTTCTTACTTCATCAGTACACTCGGTGCGCCATGTAGCAGCGTTAGAGTCAAAGATTACTCCATTAACAGCACAAGAGTGGTTTTGTGCCGTGGCGCAGTGATACACAGTTCAGTTGTTGTGAGGCGGTCTGTGTGTGTATATTGTGGATTTTACAACGGCTTTGAACCGGAGCTGAGCTATCCGTTACATAAAGAGCCTGTAAACAACAACTCAGTGTAAAGTCATGCAGAAACTGCATAGTAACAAGCAGCTGATTGGATTCTGTTACATTCTATTCATCTATTTTTCTATACTTTCCTAAATGGTTGACTTTTACAAAAGTAGACTAAAGTAGTGTGTTTTTTAAAGCGGCGCTGTTATTCTGCTTGTGCGATATCGTGATTTGTATCACCTATCGTGCAAATATCTTCAGGTACGGTGCCTTTTTTCCTTTTTTCATTATCACCTCCACTCTGAAAAAAAGATGGTTCTTCAAGGGTTCTTTGATAATGAAAACGGTTCTATATAGAACTATGAACACTCAAAGAACCCTTTGTATGATTAAAGGGCTCTTTGCATCATGAGGGTTCTTCGGATTGATGGAAAATGTGCATGAATGTGCTATAGATGGTTCTATTTCGAACCTTTTTGAAAAGGGTTCTTCTATTGTTATAAGCTTCACACCGTAACAATAGAAGAACTCTTTTGAGTGCTATATAGAACCATTTTCAAAAAAGTTTGTACAGAACCATCTACAGCACATTCTCCATCAATTCGAAAGAACGCTTTCATGATGCAAAGAGCCCTTTAATCATACAAAGGGTTCTAGAGTGTTCATGGTTCCAAGTAGAGCTACTAAAGAACCCTTGAGGAACTTCTTTTTAAGTGTGTGCGTAAAGACAGACCGGTATAAACAAGGCAATTAAGTGTTAGTCTACATTCAGAGGAGGTTTCTTTGAGTGTTGAGAGAGAAAATCAAATAAAGTTAATCAAGTGCAGCAGAGAAACAACAACAAGAGAATGGAGAGCAAAAAGTCTGCAGTCCCAGAGCTGACTTTGTTTTACAGAGAGAACCAAGAACCGAACAGGCTCAGCGGTACATAACGCCAGCATTACTGTTAGTATAGATAATAACTCAGCGTTGAGTAATTACTCAAAAAGTTATTACAAGTTAATAAAATGCTGTTTATTACATGCTGGAAAAGTAATCTCACTACTCATGACTTCACTTCTACATTACTCTGCACCAAAATATCTCACTGTATTATTTATTATCTGCCAATATAGTAATAATTTCACTAATAAAACTAATTAAATTATCCCGTGTGTGATGTTGATGTGTTTGTTACTCAGTGGTCTGCTGGACTCACCACATTATTGTTTATTTAAATTATAACCATGACAATTTATGTAAAAATACCAGATGTTTAAAATATCACAAGTGTCCAGCGTAGGGTTCTCCTTTAGCAGCTGTAGCCAGTCAGCAGCCTGTCCATGTTGACCACCTTCACATACACACACACACACACACAGACAGCAGGCCATGTAGGAGGAGAACAGAGTGAAGGACACAGCACCTCCACACTTTTACTCCCCGCGGGTTCAGCCCAACACCACATGTGTAGTATAAATGTGTGGGGGGTGAACAGAGTGAAGACACTGAAAATGGGTTATTTTATAAACCATATATTTTATATTATATAGGACAAGAATTTGAGGTTGGAATAATAATAATAAATCATCATTTTTTCTTTTGGTAAACATTTAAAATGGGTCCCACAGACCTGAACACCCCACAACGGTTTAAACAAGTTTTAAAAAATGTAATTTTTTTTGTCTAATTGTGGATTTAAGATTATTTCATTATTTCTATTTCTATTATTTCTCCACTTTCATACAGAATCACTGAGGATTTCTGCTCCTGCTGAAAAGGACACAGTAACACATCTCACTAGATATTTAAGTACAGACCAACTCAGCCTCGGTGTCACTGTAATGTCGTGTGTTTAAGCAGGAAAGTAAATGTAAGCAAACAGTAAAACCACAGTAGGAGTCCCTGCTTTCTTTCACCCCCCACGCTCGGCTTCGTTTGTAGGTGTAGACGATTTAGACGGGTGTAATTTAAGACTCTCATGTCTTCAGGTTTGTTTTTTGCTGCCTTTGCTTTCCTGCTTATATATGTGGCGTTTGAAATTCAGTTGAGATGGTTTGTATTCACCACTGCATTAAAGTAATTAGGCTTAGCAGCTGTGAAAGGTTTTATTAACTAAATCAAGAAAAAACTGAAATAATGAAACCGAAAGCTGCTTTATGAGACACTCAGCTCTTTATCTTCATATACCAAACCTGCCGTAGAAACCTGGGTGTGATCTTAGACTCTGAGCTCTGGTTTATCTGCATGTAAACTCAGTCACTAAAGTAGCTTCTTATCATGTGAGAAAATCACAAAAAGTTCAGCCTTTTCTGTCTCAGAGTGAAGCAGAGAAACTTGTTGCTGTGTCTGTTCAGCAGAGTTGATCACTGTAATGATCTTCTTACTGGAGAAAACCGTCCATCCTCTAGAACCCGTACAGAAAGCAGCAGCACGGATCCTCACAGCACCAACACAGAGAGCTCATATCACCCTGTTTACACTCTGCACTGACCGCCTGGATCTTTTAGAGAGAGTTTAAAGCTCTGCTGCTGGTTTTTAAAGCCCTAAACGATAGAGATGCGCCGATACCACTTCTTCCCTCTCTAATCCTTAAGTACTGGCCGATACCAAGTACTGCTACCGATACTAACTCTATCTAACCTGACTCATGTATAAGTCCTGCATATTTATACAGTTACATTTGTAAAATATTTTATTTTGGTGAAATCTGTGTTCTGCGTCACAAATAAAACACACTCAGCTTTTCTAGATGGCATTTACTTCTTGGATTATATTTACTAGATGCTTAAGAAAACTTATTTTTGTTTATTTACTGTATATATTTAGTATTTACTATTATATAATTTGTAATAACAACCATGTTTAGCTAGCTAGCTACTGAGACAACAGCATAGTATTAACAAATTTTTATGCTTGTTATGAAGAAAAGGACCATAATACACTGAAATTACTTTAACCTTTTCAACTCCTTGAGACCACCGGTGGATCCAAAACACACTTAATCATATTCTTCATAACTTTCATATGTCATAAGCTACATTCTAAAGGTGGGGGTCGTATGAGAGCTGTAACTGTCTTCTTTCCAGTCAAATAGATGGGTGATGTAATTTTAAACCCTTATAAAAAGAAGTTGAACTGAATTTTTTTTTTTTTCTACTGAAAGTCGACCCATTTTTCCACAAATCTGGGCTATAAACTATAAACAGATGGCATCTCTTCAGTGATCTGCTCTGTAAATATTGTTTTTATAAAATAACACAAAGAGCGTCTAAGATTTTTGGCTTTCAGCAGTAAATTGTAAGCATATAGCGATATGTGTGATCATAAAACACATGTTCTGTTAATTTGAGGGGAGCTTTTACAAAAAATAAATAAATAAAACAAAAATGTGCATTTATTTCATGCAGTTACTGAATAATTTGCCTTACGATTTGGTCATGAAAATTCAGATGGAAAAACCAAAATATACCCTGGAGAATCAGAGGATAAACTATTAAACGTCTTTTTTTTCTAATACCACTTGGTTTGGAGTCTCTGAAAAACCTCTGTTTGGAGGGTAATGTAGCCCAAACACTTCGCCCCACCCCTCTATCTCAACAACAATCGGGACACCCTACCCCCCCTAGAGGAGAACGCGCAAAACGGAGGACTAAGGGCTAAGTAGGAGGGGCGAGGGGTGAAATGGGATTGAGCTGAAAGGCTGTAAGCTGAATACACAGAAGTATTTAAATGTTTGTGACATCACAAAAACACTGAATTCAAAACAGGCTGTTCTCGCAGCTTAGTTTCCACATGTGAACATACGGAGTTCAGTTTTCAGTGATACGGGCCCTTTAAAACCTGAAACCGATCTCGTCTGGCACTGCATCGCTCGAAACGAGAAAAAGTAAATGTCAAGAAAAACATGAAAGCGCAGACAATCTGAACTGGACATTTCTTGGACAAACAATGAGTGCAGGGTCTAATAAGCCTCCTCCGTTTTCAGCGCAGTTTATCTCGCTCGAAGAGTGACAAACCAGCACTTCATGAGAGACTGAAAGACTGAGAGAGAGAGAGAGAGAGAGAGAAAAGGGGGAAAGGAGCAGAAGGAGAGAAAACGCTGTAATGAAACAGGGCGAGGAAGAAGGGAGAGTGTTAAAAGACAGAAAAATGAACGGATGACAAGAGGAATGAGGGGAGTGACGAAGGGGGAGAAACTCCTTAACCTTTCAGAGTGGAATAGAGTGAGTATGTGTGAGTGTATCAGGTTTATGCCACATTGTGGGGACATTTCTTCCTCATGGGGACCAACTTGTGGTTAATCGTTAAGTTTTAAGGTAAAGACATGTTTTAAGGTTATGGTCAAAGTTAGGCTAGTAGTAGTTATAGTTAAAGTTTAGTTAAGTCTCCGGAAAATGAGTAGAAGACCCCACAATACACAAAAACAAACGTGTGTGTGTGTGTGTGTGTGTGTGTGTAATCCCCTCACAGACGGCTCTGTTGGCTGACTGATGCCGGAGCGCTCCACATGAAGGCCTAATGGAAGGGTTGGATTATCCGCCCACACTGACACCCCTGTAATCTGGGGTCAAGTGGTACAATCCATTTGATGCCGCAATCAAAATCTGTCTTTAACAACAATACGTTTACTGCAGGCCATTATCTCTGCGGAGAAAGGCAGTTCAATTGTATTTGATTGAGAGGGAAGCGCATTACAGCACGCAGAGGAGGACGCTAACCCCCTCTTCACTCACAGCGTTTGATACAGCGCGCTGTCACAGCTGTAGGAGAATCAGCCGCGACTGAGAGGTGATAAACTATGATTAAAATACCGCATCTCCTTTATTTGGGGTGTATAATTATACAGAAATCAAATTAACCCTTTCTTTAAAGGGGAATTCCTACCATTTTTTCTAAAGTCCTGCATAATTCAATCATTGACATTGACTACAACACAAATATAGACATTTTATTTACTATCCAGAACCACCAGTGAACCTACACGAGTCTTCTGAGTTTATATGGAATGTTGATGATGGAAAATGAATGGGTTAGTATGTAGCTTTTGTGCAAAATCATGGCTTGAAATATGAATTTACTGTATATCACTCTATAATACAGTATAAAAACACTGCTTTTATATTTTGAGCTGAGCTGATCAGCTCACCAACCAATCAGCACTCAGTCAGTGCTCAGTAGCAGTAATGCCACCAATCAGCGCTCAGCAGTAATACTAACCAGTCAGTGCTCAGTAGCAGTAATGCCAACCAATCAGTAGCAGTAATGCTAACCAATCAGCGCTCAGTAGCAGTAATGCCAACGAATCAGCACTCAGTAGCAGTAATCTTAACCAATCAGCGCTAGCAGTAATACTAACCAGTCAGTGCTCAGTAGCAGTAATGCCAACCAATCAGCTCTCAGTAGCAGTATTGCTAACCAATCAGCACTCAGTAGCAGTAATGCCAACCAATCAGCTCTCAGTAGCAGTATTGCTAACCAATCAGCACTCAGTAGCAGTATTGCCAACCAATCAGTGCTCAGTAGCAGTAATGCTAACCAATCAGCGCTCAGTAGCAGAAATGCTAACCAATCAGCTCTCAGTAGCAGTGATGTCAACCAATCAGCTCTCAGTAGCAGTAATGCCAACCAATCAGCACTCAGTAGCAGTAATGCTAACCAGTCAGCAATCAGGAGCAGTAATGCCAACCAATCAGCACTCAGTAGCAGTAATGCTAACCAGTCAGCAATCAGGAGCAGTAATACTAACCAGTCAGTTCTCAGTAGCAGTAATGCTAACCAATCAGCTCTCAGTAGCAGTATTGCTAACCAATCAGCACTCAGTAGCAGTAATGCCAACCAATCAGCTCTCAGTAGCAGTACTGCCAACCAATCAGTGCTCAGTAGCAGTAATGCTAACCAATCAGTTCTCAGTAGCAGTAATGCCAACCAATCAGCTCTCAGTAGCAGTACTGCCAACCAATCAGCGCTCAGTAGCAGTAATGCTAACCAATCAGCTCTCAGTAGCAGTAATGCTAACCAATCAGCACTCAGTAGCAGTAATGCTAACCAGTCAGCGCTCAGTAGCAGTAATGCTAACCAATCAGCTCTCAGTAGCAGTAATGCTAACCAATCAGCACTCAGTAGCAGTAATGCTAACCAATCAGCGCTCAGTAGCAGTAATGCTAACCAATCAGTTCTCAGTAGCAGTAATGCTAACCAATCAGCTCTCAGTAGCAGTAAAGCTAACCAATCAGCGCTCAGTAGCAGTAATGCTAACCAATCAGTGCTCAGTAGCAGTAATGCTAACCAATCAGCTCTCAGTAGCAGTAAAGCTAACCAATCAGTGCTCAGTAGCAGTAATGCTAACCAATCAGTTCTCAGTAGCAGTAATCCTAACCAATCAGCTCTCAGTAGCAGTAATGCTAACCAATCAGCACTCAGTAGCAGTAATGCCAACCAATCAGCTCTCAGTAGCTCCATTCACCCCATTCATTGAAGACTCCCTCACAGGCCCCCTTTAGCTTTATGCAGTCATATTTTTGACAACAGGAGAATTAGAAAGTGACCAGGCTCCCATTAAACCGGCTCTGGTGGAACACAGGCAGCACCGGTTCTACACCCTGAGCTTAATAGAATGATGTAACCGTTGCAAACGGGGACGAACTTGCAGGAGCCACGTTCTTTCTTCAGTGTCGTCCTCGCCGGATTCACAGAGTTACTGTTAAATGTTTAAACCTATGTGGTCTAACTAATAAATCATAATCAAACATTTAAATCTATCATTCTGACATTTAAGCCACACCCAAACACAACAAGTGTATAATTATTTTTGTATTATTTTTATATATAATTCAAACAGCCATTCTAGTTGTAGAATTCCAGTCTTCTAAGCCTTAATCACAGCTTTAGGAGCATCTGCTCGGCCTTTCTGCCTCTGGAGAAAAGCATCCCTGAATTATAGTTATGAGGCAAATCAGCTCACGGCTGCTGACACCTACACACCTGAGACTAGACCCGCCAGCACACACACACACACACACACACACACACACACACACACACACACACACAGACACACAGCAAAGTGGGCCATGTGGTATTCATTGCTGGAGATGTTTGGGATGCAAACTGTCCTCCGCAGTTGGACGAGTAAACAAAGCATGGTGTATGGTCCCGTCCGGAATCAACAGCAGCCTTTTCCCACTCAAACCTCGCAATCAGCTTTAGTTTACCAAACGCCTCTCTGACTGTAAGAGCAGCTCCAACGCTGCCTTCATGTGCTGCTGGAATTATCATAAACACGAGTTCCCGTACGAACCTGCTTTCAAGTCATAATTACAGGAGGAAGCTCCGTAAACAATCCAGAAACCGAAGTTTCCGACTTGTTACCGATCTTTGATCTTTGATGATGGGGGAAAGGGCTGTTTCAGCATTGTTTACTGTTCTGAGTGCGACTTAATTTTGTAGTCACCGATCAGAACGTAGACATTTGCTTACATTAGAAATGTAAGGAAGATAGTAAAGAAGTAACTAGCTAACGTTAGCGACCAAAGTTTTCTCTAACGTCCTGATATCTTCCATGTTTCCCACTCCAAGCAACTTGAAAAAACTGTTGGAAAAATAAATCCGGCTAGGTAGGTAATGTTAGCGGCCAAAGTAAATTTTCCAAAAACACACACAACAAGTTCTGCGATAGCCGTGATCTTTCCAACTACAAAGCTGAAGTCAGCTTCTTTTTCGCCAGCTTCTTGTTTGAATTTTCCCATTCCACCTTACATGGTGCAGCTTCAGGCTCAGAAAGTGACTGCTGCACCATTTAAGATGGAACGAGAAAACTCGAACAAGAAGTTGGCGAACTTCAGCTTCGTCCCTCTTATTGTGTTTTGGGGGGTTTATTTTATGTTTATGTGGATTAAGATTAGAAGTGATTCACACATTGATGGATTTGCTGATGTGTATGTTTGTGTTTCTCGTGCTAAACTCTGTTTTTAACGTCAGGTGCAGACTGAATACTTTCCTGCTGGTCTGGACGGCTAATTATCACCATCAGTTATTAATGCAATAAAAGATACCGAGAGCAGATCCGTGCAGCCTGGATTAATCTGTGTCTGAGGATTATAACTAAACAGATTTGGTGAAGATCGGTTGAGTAATAAGGAAGTTGTGGCTGATTTAATCCTGAGACTCTTCGTCTCTCAATACAAGTGAATTTGTTCACAAGCGGATCGTGACCTCTCCAATATGGCGGACGCTCAGACGTATCACCTCAGATAGAGAATAACAGACAACTCGGCATCCAGGTATAGATATCTACGGTTGGCAGTGAATGTAGGCTCAGTTACTGAGTTACTAAGTACCTAACAATAGCGGTCAAAGTAGCACACGCTTCCCAAACATGCACATTTCCTGACATCCAAGAGCGAATATGACAAGCATCTTCAGGAATATGACAAGGCAGCGTGAATCCCAGGTCCAACAGGCCTTTCTTAATCGCTCTCCAAAGCAGCAAGGCAGACTCTGCTATCACTGTTTGGTATTTTTTTACTTTTTTCCTTCCCTTTCCTTAAAACGTTTTAATTCGAAACGCTTAACCCAGTTAAACGAGCTTTTATCTGCCTCCAATTAGCAACTGATTCATTAAATATTGAGCGAGGCTGTGAAGGATTAATTTTTAATGTGCATTTGAGGCGGAGAGTTGTACAACAACTTCCCCTGGAGCGATGCAGAGAGACAGCCTGCACTCACAAACGCTTACACTCGTTTACCGAGCGTTTAAGAAAAAAAAGAAGAAGAAGAAGCAGCGCTGCTCGCTTCCTCAAACACAGCCAGGCGTGACGCCCTCCCTGACCCATCGAGCATCAATATCTCTCTCTCTGATGCGGAGGCATCCGCTCTCAAACCAGCAGGTACACTTAAATCATTCTAATCACATATTTACTTCAAAAACTGCAGAAAGTACAGCATCTGAATGCTGCTGGGCTGAACTCGGGCCCTTAAGCTACAGGCGTTTCTGAAGTTCCTCTGCATTTGCAAGCACAAACAGAGGCACGAGTCACAGGAGGAATGCAAAAAAGGCTCAGGTTAGCGCGCGTCTGGCCGAAGGGCCTGGCTGATGGGCCGTGTGTAAACAAGTTGACCTTTTCAGGTACCTGAAGAACATCTCACCCGGCACGGCTGCCCGACGACTCGCGCCGCGAGTCTCCCCACCAACACTGGCTCAGTCGATTCAAGTCTTTCCTCTCCAGCTTTCCTCTCCTTTAAACTGGCTTTGAAATTTCAAATGTTTAAAATATCTCAATGATCCTAAAGATGTGTGACCTGAAGATCATTAAGCCGAGTCAGATATGGAAAAAATATCCTTAACAATGAAGAAACACAAACAGAGTAAAAAGCTAGAAAAACGAAATTTCTCTGGCCCTGTTCACACTTGGTATTAGCGTCCCTCTCGAGTGATCTGACCATAAGTGGACAGCGAGATGTGAAACTGTTGACACTTGTTTTCGAGTGTTGCCCCTTGGAACTGAATTACAGGGTTGTGGTTGAGATCTTCCCCTATGAAACAGAAACAACCCTCAAAAAAAAAGAGTATCACTTCATTAACAGCTACCAGCGCTGCTCTGTAGGCGACCCTGCCAGTCTGCAGTGACAGCAGAGGAGGGTAAAGTTCAGCTCCTCACTGCTGGGCTTTAGTTACATTTAGGGCATCATATGCCTTCAAAGAGGGGGGCAATTATTTATTATTACCCACCCCTAATTCTTCACTGATTTGAAGCTGAAGTCAGATATTCACCAGCTTCTTGTTCAAATTTTCCCATTCCACCTTAAATGTAGCAGCAGTTACAGTCTGGTGCTTCAGGCGTCAGAACTGCTGGACTATTTAAGGTGGAACGGGAAAGTTAGCTAACACGCTACCGAGACATCAGCATGCTATTAGCGATTTTTTAATCTTGTTATGAAGAAAAGGATCATAATACACTGAAACGACATTAAACTAAGAAAATACAATGGTTATCATAGTTTTTAACAGAGAAAATTCTCACATTTGTGGGTTTCTTTGGTCTCTTGTTCTCCGTCTTGCCGGTTTTTCTTTTTTTCTCATAAATCTCTGTTTGGGGTCTCTGAAAAACCTCCGTTTGGAGGCCATGTAGCCCCAAAACTTCACCCTCCCCCTCTATCTCAACAAGAATCGGGACACCCTACCCCTAGATGTGAACGTGCAAAACGGAGGGGTAGGGCTGAGTGTTGGGGCTACATGACCCTCCAAACAGAGGTTTTAAAGAGACTCCAAACCGGCAAGATGGCTGAAAAATTACGATAACCATCATTTTATCTTAGTTTAATGTCGTTTCAGTGTATTATGGTATTTTCTTCCATAACAAGCTTAAAAAATTGTTAGTGCTATGCTGATGTCTCAGTAGCTAGTTAGCTAAATTTCCTGTTCCACCTCAAATGGTGAAGCAGTTACATTGTGGCATGTAAGGTGCAGGTGCATTTAAGGTGGAACAGGAAAATTTGAACGAGAATCAGCCGAATATCTGACTTCAGCTTCATATCACTGAAGAATTAGGGGGGGTGATAATAAATAATTGCCCCCCTCTTTGAAGTCATATGATGCCCTAAATGTAACTAAAGCCCAGCAGTGAGGAGCTGAACTTTACCCTCCTCTGCTGTCACTGCAGACTGGCAGGGTCACCTACAGAACCACTACCCCTTGTAGCTCAGTTCCAAGGGGCAAGGTGGCACTCGAAAACAAGGGGTATGGTTAAAAATAAGAGATGGGACTCGGCCTGAGAGACTTCTACTGGAGCAGATGCTCTTATCCAGAGCAAATCACTGAAACTGCAAAGAAACTGAAAGAAAGCACCTGGAAGGTCTTTAAGAATGAATAAACTCCTTGATCTGTATCTGCTGGCTTTTTGAGCCTCTTACTGTCTTTAAATGCCCATTTTTAGATTTTTATTTAAATGAACTGTGAACAAACAAACAAGTCGTCCAGTTGTGCACAGAAATCTTGTATAATCTCTATAGGAAAGCGCTGACCAATAGAATGGGTCACTCCAGAGCAGCAGCACATGAGCCCAAGCGTGGGCTAGAGGGGTATAAAGCCCCCCAGCACTGGGCTGCGAAACAGGGTGATGGAGCTCCATCCAATACCTTTGGGATGAGCTGGAGTGACCCAGAACTGACCATCCAACATCAGTGTCTGACCTCACTAATGCTCAATCAAATCCTCACAGCAATGTTCACCCTCTAGTGTAAAGCCTTCCCAGAAGACTAGAGGCTGTTACTGCAGCAAAGGGGGGGCAAAATCACTATTAATACCTTTCATTTCAGAAGAAAAGGACAGCAGAGTCTCAGTCCAGGGCACTTGTTTTCACTGATGTGACCTCTTGTGTGGAGACCCACAGAGGAGGCGGAGCCTGCTGGGATTTTGATGCCTGAGGGGCAACATAAATTTTTTGCCCGTACAGGACAATAAGCGGCATAACGAAGAAGCAGTGGGGCATGAAGTGACCCCTACTCTCTCAGGGCTGAATGTACGGAGCCTTTCGTTCAGTTTCAGGACAAAGTGGACGCGTTCTAAACCGCATTGAGTATGAAAACTAGCAAACGAGCTTAAATGTGCAGTTTGTGGTTTGTTTACATGGAAAACTCTTCTCTTCCTCATGCAGGCGTTTCAAAGAGAGACGAACAAATGTGTCCAGACATGCTGATTACATTTTCCGCTAGATTTGGTCAAGTCTGAGGCGGCCAGTTTGCTCTGTTTTTCCTCAAACAGGACTAATCAGGCGTCATTTAGAGAACCTAAATCTTAGAAAACTGAGTTTGATGTAGTATTTAAAGTTAAAGTTTCATATAAGCGCTGTTCAAGTCCAAAGAGTCCATTTAAGAAAATGTAAACGAATATGAAAAAAGTATTTGTCACGGAAAACAACCCATTTACATATATCCGCCTATTCAGCCTACAGCAGTTTAACTCCGCCCACTCACTGTGAAGTTATAAGGAGTGTTTCATCCTGGACTGCTTTTTAAATGAGATCAGAACGTGGCTCATTTACATATAGCAGTCTTAAAGGCGCGGTGACAAAAACAGCCTGATTTGATTTGAGCCCTAAGTGATAAAGAGAGGCTGGAAAACGGACACATGAAATTGAATTATGACTGTTTTTGGTGCATAAAGCTTCAGCGATGTTATAAATGGATCTCATAATTGTAGAAAAAACTAAAATATGACAGAAATGCAGGATAAAGGCCTTGTAAATTCAGAAAAACATATCACATAATGATAAAATTTCATATATCATATTGCCCACCTGTGTGGCACCACTACATACTCTGACCTGAGACTACATACTAAAAAATGATGGAATTTTCTTTATTCTAATCTGATAAATTATAATAACTTAGATATTACATCAAAAATTATTACCTAGTAATCATATTAGCTAATAATATTGCAATATATTCTATTCATGTGGAAATACAACACATTCACATGCATTGCTTTTTTTCAGAGTTCTTCGGAGAACCACTTTTGGCTCCCTAGAGAACCTTTCAATGGATGAACCACATCTGTAAATGAGATGTGCAAGCGTGAAGAACCTTAAAGGTGTAATTCCACTGATTTTTCAACATCTCAGCATAATTAAACAGTTATGATGTAAACAGAGTCGTTCAGAGTGGTTTGGCGTGAAACGCTCCATTGTAGATAAACTTACAGAGTCAGAATTGTTCACAGTGGTGGTGATAGGAACCAGACGTCCACCTCTAAAAGCTCCCTCACAGAAAGTTTCTACATGAAATGGTTATGAATGCACTGCCTGATGACTGAGGCACTGTTTTATGATAGTTTAGAGAAGATTTTGGCCTTGAAATCCATTCATGGTGGAGGAATACATGATATGCAGGGTGTTGTGAGGCAAAATAGTCCCCAAAGAAAACTTATTATTTCAGATTTTCCACTATTTCCCATCATCAACATTCCATATAAACTCAGAAGACTCGTGTAGGTTCACTGGTGGTTCTGGATAGTAAATAAAGTGTCTATATTTGTGTTGTAGTCATGGCGACCCCTGGTTCCTATCACGACCACTCTAAAGACACCTGAACCATTTCACACCAAACCACTCTGTTTTGTTGGAAATCCCCATTAAAGCTTACGGAACCTCAGGAAAGGTGTATAAGTTACTGAAGGACGTTTAGGGACCGGGTGAAAGTGCCTGTGCCATTTCATTTCCTCCTGAAACAGATCACGGCTCCTGTGGCACAATCACATACCTTCTGTTGAGGGAATTCCAGTAGATGGGCTCCATGTTGCCCGCCTCGACCCATGTGCGCTCCAGCAGGAAAATCAGCAAAAATCCCAAAGCATGAGCGCCCATCTCCCTCCAGCAGGACACTCTGACGAGGAGAGGAGCGTCCAGAGACCAAAAAAAAGGAGGAAGGGGTGAAGTTACAGGACTCCTTCAAAGTGTGAAGATATGGCCTGACTTCAACCTCCACATCTGAGCAGCAGCAGGAGTAAAAACAAGACCAAAGCCAGTGGGAAGGTGCTCAGAGCAGCCCAGCGGACCCCCAAACTCTATTGCATAGGCTGCAGGTGGGTGACTTGACACTGTAGTGCTTGTATTCAGCTACATTTCTGGACACCTCACTCATAGCAGGATCATTCGAGGGCTTCAGGAGTGTCGGAAAGTGAAAGACAAGGGATAGCGATTCAAGAGCAAGCTGGAGAAGTGGGGCTCACTGGGATCCAAAGAAGCAAAGCAGACAAAAACATGGCAAAAAAGAGGCAGAACGTCTGATCGACCAGAGCCGAGAAGCTCCACTGAATCCCTCAGTGCCGCACTCACTCTGACTGATGCTCTCCAGCTCCGCTGTGCGCGTTTCAGAGGGGAAATACTCCACTAGCAGCTGCAGCAGCCTAAAACAGGGACCCTCTCTCCACGATCCATCCTCTGTCCTGGGAAAAAGGAGCTTCCCTGCTTTTTTGGGGTGGAAAAATCCCTCCACGGTTTATTCTTCCAGCCTCTTCCTGGATGAAGACCGGAGGACTGAAGTTGTGCTGCTGCACTTTTCTTCTCCTTCACATCTCCAGCTGATCTTCTGCCCCACGCGGCGCCTTCAGACTCATCCTGGTTTCATCCGGAGGAAGAAAAAAAAAGGAGGAAAAAAGACGCACAAAGGAAAAGCGCGGCGAGCACGAGCGCGGAGGGCGACGCGAGGAAGGAGAGCTCGTGTCAGGAGCTCAGCTCACTCAACCCCTCGCGTGGAGAGAGAGAGAGAGAGAGAGAGAGAGAGAGAGAGAGAGAGAGAGAGAGAACGAGAACAGACTCCGCCTCGCGCTCGTGGCTGGACAGTGGAGCATATCTCAAAATAAATAAATAAGAAACAAAGAAAGAAACAAAGAAAGAAAGAAAAAAAGGAAGAAAGAAAGCCTGTTTTTTTTTGTTTTTTTTTGCCCACCGTCCACTTTCTGCCCCTCTCAGACCCCCCAGCTCGTGCACATATTTGATTTATTTCAGTTTTTATATCATTTCAGGCTTAACTTGTGTGATAAACACACCGAAAGTGCAGCTCAACACTCAAAATCTCATCATTTCAGCGCTCAGAGTTTAAATGAATGCAGTAAAAGCTGCTGTTTGACTCTCTCTCCGCTCTGACGCGCTAGAAACCCTCTGCAGTGCTGCAGCGCCACAGCGCCGGCGCCGCCTTGTGGACGCAACGTAGAATTACAATTACAAATTAGTTTCACTTTGTAGTTCTACAGTTACAGACTGTAGTCCATCTGTTTCTCTGCATACTTTGTTACCCTGTTCTTCAGTGGTCAGAACCCCCACAGAGCAGGTACTATTTGGGTGGTGGGTCATTCTCAGCACTGCAGTAACACTGACGTGGTGGTGGTGTGTTAGTGTGTGTTGCGCTGGTATGAGTGGATCAGACACAGCAGTGCTGCTGTAGTTTTTAAACACTCACTGTCCACTCACTGTCCACTCTATTAGACACTCCTACCTTGTCAGTCCACCTTGTAGATGTAAAGTCAGAGACGATAGCTCATCTGCTGCTGCACAGTTTGTGTTGGTCATCCTCTAGTCCTTCATCAGTGGTCACAGGACGCTGCCCACAGGACGCTGTTGGCTGGATATTTTTGGTTGGTGGACTATTCTCAGTCCAGCAGTGAGGTGTTTAAAACTCCAGTAGCACTGCTGTGTCTGATCCACTCAGACCAGCGCAACACACACTAACACACCACCACCACGTCAGTGTTACTGCAGTGCTGAGAATGACCCACCACCCAAATAGTACCTGCTCTGTGGGGGTTCTGACCACTGAAGAACAGGGTAACAAAGTATGCAGAGAAACAGATGGACTACAGTCTGTAACTGTAGAACTACAGAGTGACACTATATGGTCAGTGGAGCTGATAAAATGGACAATGAGTGTTGGTGTATATGCAGCCGCTTAGAGAGCGACAAGTGGCCCCACAAGTGGGATTAGTCACTTAGGAAAGTGTCCTGGTCATAAGTAAGACTTCTTTTTAAGTTTTGATTGAAAAAGGATGTTTTCTTTTAGCTTTTTGTATTTAGCAGTAGATTCACAATCACAAATACACATTTTTTTCCAAATTGTCTGTGTAATTAAGTGGTTAAGATGTAAACAGAGTCGTTCAGAGTACAGAGAAACTTACCAAGTCAGAACTGTTCACAGTGGTGGTGATAGGAACCAGACGTCCACCTCTAAAAGCTCCTCACAGAAAGTTACTACATGAAATGGTTATGAATTCACTTCCTGATGACTGAGACTCTGTTTTATGATCGTTTTGAGAAGATTTTGGCCTGAAACTCCATTCATGGTGGAGGGATACACAATATTCAGGGCGCTGTGAGGCAAAATAGTCCCCAAAAAAAACTTATTATTTCAGATTTTCCACTATTTTCCATCATCAACATATAAACTCAGAAGACTCGTGTAGGTTCACTGGTGGTTCTGGATAGTAAATAAAATGTCTATATTTGTGTTGTAGTCATGGCGACCCCTGGTTCCTATCACCACCAGGAGATCAGAACCATTTCACACCAAACCACTCTGAATCACTCTGTTTACATCTCACACACTGAATCATACAGAAATGTTAAAAGATTTGTGGAGCTCCTCTTTAAAAGCCCTCTCAATGCACTGTAACTATACTTCACCTTGAAAAATAATCATTAAAATACTCTCATTAATGTCTGTTTGAGGTCCTTTTCATGAGTCGTCTATTATAGATTATCAAAGACACTGTAAACTGAACTCATTCACTCCTCTAAAATATGTGCGGTATCAGGGATATTCAATGATTCTGTATATAAAATCACAGAGAAAATAAGAACTAAAGCAGTTTAGAAATAAATTATACATGAAAAAAAATGAGATATGAAACTACAACTTTGCGTGAAGATAATCTGGAATGAGTAATAAAAAGTGAAGGAAGGGAACATAAAGATATTAATGCATAGCAGAGATATGTTTTCATCAGACGAGGAGACACGACATGAGAATGTTTATCCAAACATGACAGACAGATCTTCAGTTTTCTCTGAAACGAGACAAACTGCCCTGAGGAAGTGCAGCGAGGAGGCAGTCGGAGGTCAAGATGCAGTAAACAGAGCTGCAGTATGAAGGTTTATGATGTTTAAGGGCAAAAAACAGAATGAAACCCAACAAGAAGTGTGAAAGCCAGGCAATGAGGGTGTGGCCAATCAACAGGCTTGTTTTTGGCTGAGCATCATTCTGGGACTGTTTACTCTGTCGCAGCTACAGATTTTGGTCTGTTGAAGGGGAATTCCACCAATATTAAAAAAAAAAGTTAATCGTTAGATCACTAATATGTAAACATAGTCATTCAGAGTGGCCGGATATCAAAGGCTTAAATCTAGACTAAATAATCAAGTAGCACTCATTTACAGTAGTGGTGATAGGAACCAGACATCCACCTATAAAAGCTTGGATGCACTCTGTCAGGGTTTAGGCTACAGCTACAGATTTTGGTCTGTTGAAGGGGAATTCCACCAATATTTTGAAAAAGTCTTTCATAGTTAGATCACTGATATGTACCCTGTTAGAAATAAAGGTTCTGTTCAGGTACATTTTTCGTTCATCAAGGTACAAACAGTGTAAATGTTCCCTCAAAGCTCCAACAGTGGTTTTAAGGTCTGATTGTGAACCTTAAATAAGTTTCTCCAGGTGAAAAGTTTGTATTTGTACCTTTTCATAACCGAATGTTTTAAACAGAACAGTAAAATAAAAGCCTGGAGACGAGACGGGGTGTGTGGAGTCAGTACAGCTTAGAACATATCATTTCAGTGGATTATGTTTCAGTTATGTTCCCTGACTAAAGGTACTGAGATGGACCCCTGAGGGTTCCACCCCAGTGATGCTTTAGTACTTTTTTTCTGAGAGTGCAGCACATAAAATGTCTATATCTGTGTTGTAGTCATGGCGCCCCCTGGTTCCTATCACCACCACTGTGAAGACATCTGAACCATTTCACACCAAACCACTCTGAATCACTCTGTTTACATCTTTTAGCAAAAGCATCTTATCACAAATATCAAATTTCATATATCATATTGCCCAACTGTGTGGCACAACTATGTACTCTCACATGAGACTACATACTAAAAAAACTGATGCAATTTCAAATGTAATAGATATATCAACGCAATTATTACCTAATAGTAATATTAGCCGACAATGTTGCCTCATAATATATTCCATTTATGTAGAAATATAACACATTTACATGCATTGCTTTTTTTCAGGGCACTCTTAAAAATAAAGGTGCCAAAAAGAGGTATTTGGGGAACCACTTTTGGCTCCCTAGAGAACCTTTCAATGGATGAACCACATCTGTAAATGAGACGTGCAGGCGTGAAGAACCTTAAAGGTGACATTTGACTGCTTTTTCAAAATATCAGCATAATTAAACAGTTGAGATGTAAACAGTCGTTCAGAGTGGTTTGGTGTGAAACGCTCTGTTCTAGATAAACTTACAGAGTCAGAATAGTTCACAGTGGTGGTGATAGGAACCAGACGTCCACCTCTAAAAGCTCCCTCACAGAAAGTTACTACATGAAATGGTTATGAATTCACTGCTTGATGACTGAGACTCTGTTTTATGACAGTTTTGAGAAGATTTTGGCCTTGAAATCCATTCATGGTGGAGGGATACATAATACGCAGGGTGTTATGAGGCAAAATAGTCCCCAAAGAAAACTTATTATTTCAGATTTTCCACTATTTTCCATCATCAACATTCCATATAAACTCAGAAGACTCGTGTAGGTTCACTGGTGGTTCTGGATAATAAATAAAATGTCTATATTTGTGTTGTAGTCATGGCGACCCCTGGTTCCTACCACCACTGTAAAGACATCTGAACCATTTCACACCAAACCACTCTGAATCTCTCTGTTTACATCTCACACACTCAGTTATGCACCGATTGAAAATGACAAACTGGTGCAATTCTCTTTGAAAGTGGTTATGATGGTTCTAGCTGTCTCTCACAGGCCAAAACTGAACTGGAACTAGAACCCCAAGGTCTGTTGGGTTCTCCTTTAGGTCAGTTTTTGTACCTGACTGTGCAGCAGCACATCAGCCCATCAGGAGCCGGGCCAGAGTAACAAACCTGAGAAACACAATCGACAGAAGCACAATCCACCACTTAAAAACTTTATTATCAGTTTAACATATTTTGATCTTCTCAAAAAACACAAAAACTACTCCCGCTTATCCACCAGGCTCTCCTCCCTCCTCTCTGACGTCCTCTCGTCTGCTGGCTCTTCCAGAGGGAGGTCTATATCAGTCTTTATTTTTAACGCTAAAATTACTCTTTCAAACTTGATAATACATCAGGAGTCATCAGTCCGTATGTTTCAAAAACTGCTTCACGTTAAACAGAGGAACAATACATACAGAGCAACGTGAAAGTATGGTTCCACAGCACGGTGTGGTGTTCTCCAGCTCCAGAATCAGACACACACTCTGCTGAGTGGGGAACACATACTGGAGATGAGCACTGTACACAGAAGAGAATCTGTTTAATCTAATGAGTGCGGATTAGCGAGTTAAGCTAAAATTGTCCATTGTACTTCTATTCTGTACAGTTAAGGCATGAAAAACAAACCAAAAGGGGAGAAAAAAAAGGACTGAGGTTACTGAAACTGAGACAGGGACGTTAATCATTTACATTATTTACATGGCATTCAGAGCCAAATACACACACACGCCTGTGCGCATGTAGCCTCTCCACAGACACAAATACACACTCTCAGATCCTGTTTACACCTGGTTTGTATTGGGCGGTATTACAAAAAATTAATATCATGGTATAATTAAAATTTTTAGTTTTACGGTACGCATTTTTTGGTAAACCTATTTTTGTAGCAGTAATTATTCTGTGACTGTCACTTTTTTAATAAGAACCACTTCTAAAGTAAATATTTCTACTGCGCAAAATAAAAACTAAGCTGAAAAAATTTCTTATAAACCTGTCAATACTGCTTTCTAACGCTAGCTCGGCCGGCCCGGGGCTAAATGCTGTTTTACATCCGAATTTCAACCAGTTGGTTTCTTATTAGGGAGCTTTGTTAGATCCGATTTTCCAATCCACCTTAAATGGAGCCGCAATTACATTCTGGCACCTGCACAGGCCTGAATGTACCTGCTGCAGCACTTAAGGTGCAACGAGAAATTCGAACAAGTCGTCACTTCAGCTTAGTCTAATTTTTCCAAGTCATTCGTCTCACGTGTCGCGTACGCTCGGCCCTCCGACCTAAATTTGGAAAACATTAGTCATTCACTCTTCAGTACCAGCTGGTCCACGACCTGTTTAGCAGGTTACAACCCTGAGGCCACATCATCATTGTCTTATGCAGCTGACTGAGTCAGGCAGCCTTTGGGCTTGATCCCAAAAAAGATGGCTGTTCCTTTGTGTCCACTGCCTTGAAAACAAACTGGACTACCTTAGATAAAACGAGAGGGGACAGAGGAACATTTTCATTTAAGATGTGACAAACTTTCCTGACTCTAAAGGGGCGAACTTTAGCGTGGTTGCACTGTTTGTACATCGGTTTATCAGCACTCATTTGTGGTGTAGTCTAAAACATGAGATATCCAGACAGAGATTATCCACATAAAAATCTAAGTGTAAACCCAAGATACAGGGAGATTCACTCGAAAGAGGCCCCGAATATTCTGTTGTAACCCCCGTTAGGATGAAGCAATCTGAACCAAAGAAATATTCTGCATACCTTGATGTATGTCATCGATTGCATTACATGCGAAGCTGGAAGTGATCTCCGTTTTCTGCCAGACACATGAAGGCGTATGGGGGCTATGCACCCGGAAGCTGCTATCGGAGGTTAGATGTGGCGACGGCTGTCCGGCGCCTACCTCATCGCTCCAGTGCAGGGGCATCCCGGCTTGTTAGAAGCTCCATATACTGAGGAGCTCATTGCGTGTTGTTTTGTTCAGATTGCTTCGTCCTGGAGAGAGTTATTACAGAATATTCGGGGCCTCTTTCGAGTGAATCTCCCTGTACATTTAAAACAGATCCCTCAAACCACTTCAGGAGGAGGAACATTTTAACCAGATGCAAATGCATCTGTCTCACCAAGACACAATCACGAGTCCACCCTTTGCTGCTCTGCATATGGAAAAACAAAGCCTCCTTGACCGCTGATACTAAACAGAGGCATTCAATTCAGATGTGAGCTCCTCCTCCGAGTCGGATCGTGCAGCCTGGTCCAAGCTGGTTAAAATAAAGCAGCGGTTTGGTTAAACTTTACTTTGTCTCGCTACAATACATCACGCTTTAACGCAGGTGGCTCATGACTCTGATGACTAATACAGGAGGCTGATTATTCTACACGGTCGTCTTCTTGTAAACATCGACATGAGGAAAGTATAGCGCCATGGAAATTTGAGATTTTTAAAGTGATAACCATATTTCGAATAGAAAAGGAAAAACTAATAACAACACAGGTGATTGGCTGCATATGGCCTGATTTGCATACTGCGCCACAAACAGAAATCACGCCTCAATCTAACTGAAGACGCATTTGATTACTAAGTGTAAATGCATGTGGTTAAACTCTTGATGCAAGTCAAAAACACAAAACAACCAGGTGTAAACAGGGCTCTCATAGCTTCACTCTGCCAGGAACAGTCTCAAAAGAGTGGTCTACTGCAGTGGTCCTCAGCACCCCCCGCCCAAGCCGGGTCACATTTTTGCTCTCGCTCATTTCCTGAAACACCTGAATCAAGTCATTCAGAGCACTGACTACCTCGTACAGGTGCAACAGGAGCTGGGTTACAGCAAAAACACGGAGTGGCTGAGGACCAGTTTGAGAACCACCAGTCTAAAAAGGAGAGATGAAGAGAAAAGGGGGGTAGAATGTTGTAAAAGGAGAGAAGGAAAGGGTGAAGTAGAGAAAGAAAGCATGTATGAGAGAAACGAGTGAGAGAGGCTTCAGGTTCAGTCTCGCTCATGCTGGGCGAATGGCAGCTGAATCCTGGCGTTAGTCTTTATATCCATCGGCCACCGGAGGGCAGAGTGGAGCTTCAGAGCAGAGGCCACGCCCACAAGGGAGCTGTTGAGACAAGAGCAGAAATAAACATGAATATAAATAACAAAAAAAAAAGGTTAAAAAACATTTTATACTTTATTTAGTTTCAGGCTTATGGGGCCAGGCGTGATCTCGTAACGAGAACGTCCGGGGATCACCTGAGAAATTTGGGGGGAACGTACACTTAAAATAAGATGGTTCTACATAGAACCACGAACATTCAAAGAACAATGTACATGCTAAAAGGGTTCTTTGCATAGTGAAATGGTTCAGACTGATGAATGTGTTGTGCACATTTTACAGAGAACTTTTTAAAAAGGGTTCTTATATTGTTACGATGTCAAGCTTATAAAAATAGAAAAACCCGTTTTTGGTGTTATGTAGAACCGTAACACATCCTGCCCCAATCTGAAGAACGATTTCACTATACAAAGAATCATTTAAGCATAGAAACGGTTCTTTGAGTGTTCACAGTTCTATATAGAACCACTGTCTTTACCAAAGAACCCTTGGAGAACAATCTTTTTTAAGAGTAGATAATTATTAACGAGGGGACAAATTATGTAAGAAATTTCTGAATCAATCCAAAACCTTGTGCTGGTGGACCTCACAGTAGGTGGCGCTGGTGTATTATCATCTAACAGAGTCTGTCGCACATGGATGTAACTTAAGTTAGCGCAGCTGAAAAGCTCCCCAAAAACTAAACGAGTAGCGTCTGTAAAACTTAACAGATTCTCTTAGAAGGGAAAACAGGTCTGTTAGCGACGGCTCTACGCTAGTTTTGCTTGTGTTATGACTGTTCTCTGAATGATGAGTACGGACTGGAGGAACACGGTTTTTTTAGAAGGGGTTTATTTTTTTTTTTTAGCGGCAAATTTCACCACAATCCAGCACCCAAAGTTTAGTAAGTCGGCCCAAAACGTGTTATCGTTACGAGATCATGCCTGATCCCGCGAGACTAAACGAGATGAGCTATGATGAGGCGTCCAGTCAAAATCACAAATACTCACAGGTTCTCTGTAAATTACGGCTGCATGACAAATCGCATTTTCATCACTACCGTGATGCGCGTTTCCACAATGAACACTGTTAGGAGCTGTTTGTACAGCGAAAAGTGCTTGTAATTGTGTATTTCGCATTTGTTTCTTAAATAAGAGGTTAGATTTATGTTTTCCAAATAAATAAAAAAAAACCTGTAGAAAGTTGTAATTTGTATCATTGACTTTGTCCATTTGCAGTTTTAAATATATAAATATACACACATACACATATATACACCTACAAACTGTGCAAATCATTTGTGCATATCAAACATTAGTTATATATATATATAAACTAAACCTTGTATCTCCATTTTTGTTGTTTTTCAGTTTTTGACATAATTTGAAAGTACTTGTTGTTCTTTACATTGTGTGTAAATGTCATGATGAACGGACCAAAAGAAACGGCCCAAAATGACTTGGAAAAAAGTCTGGTTCCATTGACTTACATTAAAAGTAAAGTAGGTTTTTTCCCTCTCCTGTAAAGTTACCATTTTGGAGGACAGCAGAGATGTATGTGTGTGTGTGTGTATTATATATATATATATATATTGAAGGCATTCAATTACAAAAGGCTAAATATGAATAAAAAGCACATTAAAAAATACATACAATTCCATATAAATACAGTAATATAAAAATCAGTATGTCCCAATAAACCTTTCCATAAACAAGCTTCTCATAAACCTTAAGAAGACGGTGTCTTACCTGATCTTCCTGCTCGGGTCCTGAGGGGGTTTATAATCCACATCTTCTGCGATGCTGTAAGCCGATCGCGGCGTTGTGGAAATCTTCCTCCTCCTCGAGGAATGAAACTGACGACCGCAGTCTCTGGGATTTAGTCCACGAGAACGAATGTGGAATGGCTGGAAGTTCTTCCTGCGTCCGAATCCAAACATTCATGTTTCTGACCAGTCTAAAGGCTCTGGGCTCAACAACTGGACGAGCGCAGTTTTTTTTCCACACGCTAATTTTTTTTCTGAAAGGCAATTTGAAAATATTTTTTCTCTACTATAAAGGGTTTTTTGTCAAACATTCAACCAACCATTTTTCTGGAATGGTGTAGGATTTTCCTTCATTTGACAAAGAGTACTCAAGTCCATCTCTCCAGAAACAGAGGCTCTGAGGTGAGAACAAGACGACCTCGACCTCCTGAGGAGCGTTCAGCTTAATCGGCTGTTTTTTTTTCCGTCACCTCCTCTTTATTTTGCAAAAATATAATCCAGGGTCGAGAGCGAGGACGAAGAGCAAAATACGCTTAAAGCATGGATTGTTTCCTCTAGATTAAGTACCGCTAACTCCTCGGCCCTCGTCTTCAAGAGTCCGTCTCTTCTCGTCTTTTGTGAAGAACTGGGCCGAATTCAAAAGGTACAAACAAAAAATGTGAAAAAAAAGAAAAAAATATTTTTTTTTGTCAGAAAGTAGCAAAAAGTCTTAAGAAAATGAAAAAAAAATCTAATTTCAGCAGATTTGAAAGAAAACAAGGACTTAATCCTTAATTTCTCTCGAAAAAAAATATCTAAGTTCAAAATTTGACAGAAAGCATAAAGAATAAATAAAAAAAGGAACCAAATCCTTAATTTGTCAGAAAACAAAACAAAAACACAAACATCAGTAAGTCTAATGCTACACCCCGCAGGTCCTTGGCTCTGTAGGCCAGGATGAAGACCCTCCTCGAGCCCGGAGGTCCGGATGTGCCGTGTTCCCGCTGCTGGAGAAAATTTCTGGAAGAAACAGCAGGAGGAGACACTCCGTATTTTCACTGACCACCGCGTCTTTCCGTCTTTCTCCTCGCGCTCCTTCGCTTGGGTGGAGAGACGGGTGGAGTCTGGCCTCCGTTATACATTTTGCTTTGTTTAGGAATACATTCATTTGTAATATACTTCCCAAAGAGGCAAAAACAATGGAAATAAAGGAATAAAACAACATTACACAGAAAACAAAAATACAATAAGGTAGCAGCCTCAAAAGTGCTCCAAATTATAGAAGTTCAAATACTTTGTATGTAACGATAAAAAAATAAATCTCTTATCGTTTCTTCTTGTCTCTTTTCCCCCCCGACAGCAATGAAAATAGTAACGCAAGTCGCTCACACACCCACGTACATACAGATCACAGCGTCATGGCGACTGACTGGACACCAGCCATCAAACCAGCACATACATCCGCATTCGTACTGCACAAAAGGCAATAAAGTTCACATCTCGTCCTCGCCGAGAATGATCCACACTGAGTCAAATGGAGGAGGGGGGCAAAAAAAAATGACAAAAATGACATAAAGAGGGAGTGATAATGCAGTTACACAGTTTTATGGTGTTTGAAAAACAGAAAAGCTACACTATAAATATCCAACATGCTCCCACAGACCCAAACCGCCTCCGAAAACAGAGGCAAAAAGGCCGATACAGCACCACAGACAGAACATGCAAAACACTGCCCCCGCAGGCCGTGGGTGGAACTGCAGCCCCAGCCTCAGAACGCTGGCCATGCAATGTTTTGCTGTCCAATCTGAACCTATTTACAAGTGAGCTATCGCGCACAGTCGCTTCTCACGCACGCACACGTACAACCTTTAGTATACATGCTTGACGAAGTACAAAATCTCCACTGAACAAAATAAAAACATGGCATTTCTTCTATACATGTCGGTAATAAACTTTGTGCAGACTTTTCTTCACATTACCACACTTGCACTCGATTACAATCATACTAACCACTAATCTAAACTGTTTTTTTTTAAAACAAGTGCAAATCTTCAAGTTTTCAAATTCATATTTTTATAGCTTTACCTTTCATAAGAAAAGAAAAAAATACAACAGTGTTTGTCTTTCAACAGGATTTATATCGCCAGAGTGTGTGTATGTGACCCCTCCCACCACCACCAGCCTTCCAGCTGTGCTCCACATAGAGGCGTTCCGAACCTTCCCGATGCGTATTCGCTCACGTTTGTATACAAATACTCTACACATAATATATGCAACAATATATTCACACGTTTTTGCATTATAAAAAAAAGAAAAAAGATTCACACAAAATTTCAAATATTGAAACTCTGGTAATAAAGTGCAATAGCTTAGTTAAGGTGCTTTCTGAAAGAGGTGTGAAACACACCGTCCCCTCCGTTCCTCCTGTTATTCACTCCTCCGCTGGGTGGCGGAGGAAGAGAACATAAGACAGAGAGACAGAGAGGAAAAGAGAGAGAGAGGGAGAGTGTTAGACGTGTGTGGCTCGTCCTCTCTCTCTCGCTGAGCAGTGCACATTCATCTGCTAATTTGCTCCAGGTTAAGGCCTCAGGTAGACTCAAGTAGGTTTTTTGTTTTCTTCTGCTGGATCAGTAATCCTCCACCGCCTCCATCTCGCCCAGCATCATCCGCTCGCCGGAGCCCAGGAACGAATAGCCTGCCGGACAGAGACGGTCAGTTTCAGCACAGTGGAGAAAAGGCTCAGGCAAACAGGAAATATTATGAAGAAATTACGGTATAATTAAAAATGTGACAATAATAATAATAATAATAATAATAAGGCCTGTGAAGTAACTTTTAGATGAGTCTTTTTTTAAATGAACAAAAAACAAACAGTCTAAAGGCCTTTATACACCAAACGCGACTAAATCGGATGACGGTAAATTAATTTGAAGACATGTATAACTGATCTTGCACACCAAACAATTTTTAGAACATTCAAAACACAACAGCGAGTGTGTTTACATGCACTCAATAATCATAACTGGATTTCTGCAGTTATCTGATCATAGAAATCTGATTAAGAAATCTCAAAGAGCCTGGATAACTCAGTAATCAGATTTCAGCGCATGTAAAGTCTTAGTCTGATTTCTTTCAGATTTCTCAGTCCGCGCATGTGTGAAAACAGACCGGAAATAAATGAGTCTGACTACATGCTTGACAAAAGGAAGAATTTAAATATTCTTTATTTTCTACATAACGTATGTCCATATTTTCAGGTAAAGTGGCTCGATGTTTAAAACTGCACCATGAAATTTGAGTTTTACGTTATGTTTACATCACTTCTTCTGTGAGTTTATTGGCTGGTCGCAAAGCAGAAATCTGATTACTGCCTGACTCATGTAGACCTGGAGTTTCCCCATTAACTGATTACCCAAGAGCAGGTAAACGCGCTGATTGGATGACTGACAAAATGTGATTTCTGCAGTAATCGGATTATTAAGTGCACGTAAACACACTCAGTTTTACTCGCCCTCTGTCCAATTTTTGCAAACTTTAGCCACGAACAAAAACTGACTGACAACAACCAAAACAACAGAGCAGCTGCGCTCCAACAGAGCTTGTTCAAGACTGCTAAAAGGATCAGAATCTCTATAAGCAGCTCAAACTGAGCTATAAACATTGAGTTAAATGAAAAACAGCTCAAAATTTCAGTTTCTGAATGAATAGACGAAGCTCATCACGCTACTTTCACTTTTCCAAAATGGACAGCAGCCCAGGGCCACCGTCTGTCCTTGTATCTTAGCTCCAATGGGCAAAGTGACACTTAAAAACAAGGGGTAGGCGTAAAAATAAAAAAGGGGATTGGGCCTAACTGCTGATATCTTAACTAATACTTTACTTTCTCAAAATAACCCAAAACTCTGACATGCTTACATTTTTAGCCTACATTAAACTGATACATCTGTAGTCTGAAACACATTCACTGATGAAGCTGCAGAGCACAGCAGAATTAGAACAGCTCTCCTACATGAAGCTCTTATTCTGATGTGCTGGCTTATGTTGAGAAACAAGAGTATTTTTTGATACTGCCTCACAAATCCGACTGTCAAATCAGACTGGAACGATTATCCTTAGTGTGAAAGATGTACCACGGTCCCACTCACCAAGGATGCTGGGATCAGAATGCAGCATCATGCTGGGTTTCTTCTTCATCTTTGCTGCCTGACTGTCATACATGCTGCTACTTTTATTCACATGGGCTGCCTGGAACATGGACTGTGAACAAATAAGAACAACAACGTGGACTTTAATGGTTCAGCCACATTTCAAAAGCACCAACACTCGGTAACAAAAGTTCTACATTTAGGAGTTAAATGATTCGTTATTAATTAATAGATAGCCACATAAATTTATAAAAAGGGAAAATGACAGAAAAACAGGCTTCATAAAAACTATGTGGGACTTTCTATTTATTGAAAACTATAGTACAGTCATAAAGCATATTTGACTGAGAGGAGGACCTACCTGCAATGGGAAGTTCATATTCAGCCCGGCAACCTCTTTCGACAGCTACGGAGACGAGATTTGGTTTGATTATGGCTCTTTAACTTACAATTCAATGCACTATAAAATGTGTTGTTTCACCAAGAATCAATTCTACTGTTCAAGGGTTCTTGACTTTTTACAAGTGAGAATAATTCTTTTAACCAAAAAACGAACATATGCTTTTCTGAAATGTTATAATCTGTCCTATTCTATAAACCATCACTACACAGGACGGATAAAGCAAACGTTCATCCCCTCCCTCACCTGCTGCTGCTGTCTCTGGTGGTTGGCTTTCTGCTTGGCACGGCGCTCCAGGAACTGCTTGGCGAACTCTTTGGCTTCAATGGTGTCGCCCAGATATGAGCGGATGAAGTCGTGCACCTCATAAGGCGACTCCACCTCCTTCAGGTACGCCACAATGGTGGCCACTGCAAAACAAAACAAAACAAAAAAAGAAACAAAAAAAATAAATAAATCAACCTCAATTCTCAATCAGTTCCTAGCCTTGGGCTGATATCTGTGATAATGGGACTTAAGCAGGGCAGTTTTTATGCAAACTATAGTTATTCTGTTCATGTGTTGCATGATTTTTTTTTTGTTTTCCAGCTTCTCCTTTATTTACGCATTTCCTTTATAAATCATTCAAATCTACGAGAGACTCCAGGACCAGGACTGAGAAATTCTTAAAGTGACCAGAATTTCTCCAAAATGTCACAAGAACAGCTTCGGTAAGACATTCTTTCATGCTGCGGATTGTTTTGAGTCTACAATGTTACTTGTATTTCGAATGCGTTTATGTCAGAATTCAGAAAACGCCCGACGGTTTCAGAGAGTGTGTGCATTACCATCCCCAGAGGAGGAGCTGTTGGCGGAGGTGTTGAGAGCGTGCAGCATTTGTTCACACCACGTGGTGAAGCCGTCCTGAGGCTTCATCCCCTGCAACAGCTTCAGCAGCCGCTCCTCTTCCTCAGTCCGCTTCCGACGGTTCAGCATGTACTGATCACTATGAATAGACATTATAATTACACAAATATTTTGTTTTCATAGGAAAAAATGTCATATTTAGAAGTTTAATGCTTGTTTTTGATGTTGACTCATCACATTGACCCACATTTTATTATCCTTGAAGACAATTAGGTACTAAAAAAAAACCTACAGCAAAACAGTAACAGTACAGCCTTGAATACTATGTGTAATCTGAACATCCTGCATTCTCATACTGACCTTTTCAGAGTGCAACATAATGTAAAAAATATTTTAACTAGGACTGGATGTCATTCAAAAGTTTTTAATACTGATACCAACCAGATATGTTGCATGGCCAAAAGAATGTGGACACCCCTCCTAATTAACGCGTTTAGGTGTTGCTAACAGGATTGTGAAATTATGGACATGCCATGCATTCTCCATAGTCAAACACTGGCAGTAGAGTGGATCATACTGAAGGGCTCAGTGACTTTAAACATGTCATAGGATGCCATCCTTGCATCACTTCAAGTCAGTTTGCGAGATCTCTGCCCTGCTAGATCTGCCCCAGCCAACTGTAAGTGCTAATACTGTGAAATGGAAGCATCTAGGAGCAACAACAGCTCAGCCTCAAAGCAGCAGACCTCGCAAACTCACAGAACAGGCCTGTCAAGTGCACATGTGTGAAATGGCAAATTCTTGTGGAAAGCCTTCCCAGAAGAGTGGAGGCTGTTAGAGCCACAAAAGTGGGTGAAACTCTATATTAATGCCCATGGTTTTGGAATGGGATGTCTAACAAGCTCATATAGGTGTGAGTCAGGTGTCCATGTACCTTTCAGTCATACAGTTTAACAACTTTAATGCCTGAACAACCCCATTCCTACAATACTTTTCCTTAAATTATAATCAAAGTGTGACTTTAACCAGAGGTAAGTGTGAGATGCTGGAACTGGGTAATTTTACTAAGTGAGATGAGCAGCAGTGAGCAGCGCTTGTGTTTTTAATTGCTTTAAAATCATGTGAGACTCAGGAAAACGTCCTTCACATGTCCTTATTAAAGAAAGCCGAGAGGAAGACGTCGTGTTCTGAGACACATAAGCTGGACGTCCGTCCCACCGCCGTCTTTTAAAGATCAGAGCATAAACTTCGTCTCCTCTGCAGACCAGTTTCTGCTCCGCCATGTTGAACGGTATAAACTTTCACTATGATGAGACGAACATGATCAGAACGGACTTAAACTTTCCGATAGGGAATGTAATCAGATACAGGCGTTTACACGGATATTATTCTTCTATTTAACAGATTATTTACAGGATTACCCACCTCGATCATTCGGATAGAGACTATATTCCAAATGGCCTCAATCAGACTAACCTATTTCGACTGTGGCGTAGACTTGGACGTATTCTATTCCGATTGAGCTATTAGTCAGATTATTTACAAATTATTAGGCTACGTGTAAATGTGGCTACTGTTAGTTAGCTGGGGCTGTGATGTCACAACATATGGGTATTCTCCTGACTGGTGTAATTCATCTACAGGCAGTTCACAAGCTCCATCTCATTAGGTGAAAAGCCCCCACCTTAAACTTAAGGTGACACTGTTGATAATAAATGCTTAAATTAAAATGGCAGATTTTCCAATTTGAAAATGCACTCTTTCAAATTGCATTTTCTACATAAAAATTCATATTTCAGCCATATGCTGACATTAATAATGTGTGTATGGAATGTAATTTAGACAGCCAATCACTAGAAACTTACTACCTTATGTTAAAGTACTGAAATGTGGTACTGAATTACATGAAAATTTTCTACATACTTTATATACCAAAGTATTCTGGCTGGCACAATAAATCTTTTGAATTTTGATACTCAGTCCTAATTATTAATCTTAAACAGTGTGATAAAATACAGACGGTCTTACCCAGTTCTACAAAAGCTAAGGTTAATATACAAGAACAGCGTTAATGACTTTAAAAACATGGTGTTTAAACTACTTCACAATAATCACAACGCCTGCTAGAAACGTTTACCTGAGTGAGGGGCTGCTGTGGCTGTTCTTCATGCCCATGTTGCGGTGGTTGGCCTGGTTCTTCAGCGCCTCGTCCCACATGCCCATGCCTCCGGCGCTGGCACTGCCAACTTTTCCCTCCAAACCTGGCCCTGTCCACATCCCCACAGTGCTGTCACCCCACTGACCCATCGCCAGCTGCAGACAGAAAAGGAGTGAGATTACATTTTTAACAAAGGCACAAGTGCACTGTTCTCGCACAGACTCTACGATCCTGATCCTAAAAGTTTTATGGTTCTAGCTTAAAAAGTGAAAGAGGTACAAAGAGAGTACATTCTACTGACTTCATTACATACAGCGGTCTATGCATTTACCCTCTGCTGTTGCTGAACTCTCTGCTGCTGCTGTTTGTGCAGCCTCTCAGCCTCCAGCTCCAGCAGACCCAGGTTCTTCCCCTGAGCTTTGCCCAGAGACAGAGGCCCTGCCTGGGCCGCGCTCCAGCCGGAGCCCCCTTGCGCCGCCTGCTGCTGTTGGCTCTGCTGGAGCAGCTTCATAAGGAGCTCCTGCTGACGACACTGCTGCTGAACACAAACATCCATGCAAGAACAGCACTGTTAATACATGTTTCAACCAATGATTATTTAGAAATGTATCATATACAGTCAATGGCTCCATTTTTTCTGTGAATGTAGCCTCTCGCTCTCGTTCCACAGCTTCTGGGTTATTGAGACTCTCGTGGGGAACTGGAGCTCCAAGCTGTCCCACGAGCTCTGCAGTGCAGTCTGATGAATTATCAGCTGTGTTTGCTTGCAAATGATACTTCAAACTGGATGTACTACAGCATTGCAGTAGAAATAATAACTTTTTTAATCAAGAAAGCCATTATGGAAAACTTGGAAATTGCCATTAAAACCTGTATATGAAAAAGAGGGCTACAGTTGCAGAATCAAAGCAGAATACAGCACCAGAGCAGCTTTGAAGGGTGACACTAGGAAACTGTTTTAACGATAGGGGTGTAACAGTGAGGACGTTACGGTTCAGTACATGCAGTCTTATGGACAATGCATGGTATGTGTGAAGACTGATGAATGCAATGCAGAGCCAAATTTCACAAGCACAGGTTCCCCTTGGAAACCTGAAGTTGTAGGGCGTTAGCAGCGGTGGGTCGCAGAGGACCATTTCTGTCCCTAACGTAACAAAAGAATTAGTGTATCGGGGATTCATAACTGCAGCAGAGTCATAACTCCTGACCCCCGATCAGCTGTGAGGCGCGAGTTCGATGTGTCTGAACAGGGGGCTGGATTTGGGAAAGGCAGCTATTGAGGTAAGTAAGAGGAGAGAATTATATATAAAAAAAAAACAAAAAAAAACACACACACACACACACACACACACACACACACACACACGATGAAATTAGGTGGTACCCCATTTAAGTTAGCACTAAAATTAAGGTGGCACTGAATTTAAGGTGGAACTACATTTAAGGTGGCACAGAATTTAAGGTAATAATAGCACAAATAATTTAAGGTGGAACTGTTTTGCACTGAATTTAAGGTGGAACTGCTTTGCACTGAATTTAAGGTGGCACTGCATTTAAATCTGCACTGAATTTAAGGTGGAACTCCATCTAAGGCAGCACTAAAATTAAGTTGGCACGGTGGAACTGCATTTACAGCGGCAGTGAATTCAATGTGGAACTGCATTTAAAATAGCACTAAATTTAAGGTGGCACCGAATTTAAGGTGGAACTCCATTTAAGGTGGCACCTAGCAAAACATTACCATCCACCTTGGATACTGTAGCATCCGGTTAGCAATATTTTAGCAAACCATCAACAGTCTTCCACCATTTTAATGTTTTAACACGATTAGCTGGCTTTTTCAGGCCAACTTAAAGCTTATTCACGAACTTTATCTTTCTAGTTTTTTCTGTTTTCTCTGCTCCAAACTTTAGAATCACCACTGAAGCTGAACCATCACTGCACAGATCAGCTAACATCAGTGACGTTCCCCGTCGAGTGTGAGTGACCTGGCTGTACCAAAGTTACCTCAGGAGGGACTAGACAACAGTAGGTGGAACAAACTGTAACTTGCTCTACTGTCGGTTCAAAATAATCGAAAGCCAGCCTTATGCATTCAGTCGTTCCTGTTGCTTTTTTTCCCATTGTACCAAACTCGTACCGAACCATGATGTCCAAACCGCAGTGTGAACCGAACCGTAATTTCGCTGTACTGTTACATCCCTAGATTGATGGCGTTACAGTTATGGTTATGAAGCTGTGCTGGGCTGGGGGTCATATTACGGACAGAAGATAACCGCCCACAACAGTTTCCATACTTACAATTTAATCAGACACTCAAGTGAAGAGCACTCACCTGTTTCCTTCTGTACAGCTCCTCCTCTTCTCTCCTCTTCTGCTCCTCCTGCTGCCTTCTCTTCTCCTCTCGGCGCTTCCGTTCCTCTTCCTCTCTCTTCACCCTGAGTTCAGCTTCACGCCTCTCCTGCTGGAGCTGACGCACACGTGCACAGACAATTTTGATTAAGCAGCACATATGATAAAATGAAAATAAAGACGAAAAAGAAATTAATAATGGAAAAAAAGAAAATATTAGTTTCAATATAATCACTACAGGAAAGTGAGAGAGACAACATAAGGAGGAGAACAATAACAGTAGTAATAAAAATAATAATAATAATAATAACAATACTAATAACAACAACAAGCACTTACTTTCTGCAGCTGCTCGAGAGTTGGACCCTGAGATGAGTTACTCATGGTTAAGTCCCACAGACCAGCCTCACTGCCTGTAGAGCACAGATTGAGGACAGTTTTAGAATCTGAATCACTTTATTTCACCACGTATCACACATATAAGGAATCTGTCTTGGTGAGCGCACACGTATGACATACTAAACAAACTAGACACGCAAACAGACGATTAACAAGAATTTAACTGCTAGGGAAAATTTAAATAAATATGATAAATAGAATAAAGAATAATGAATAATAAAAAACCATCGAGGAGCTAAAGACAAGTGTGAACATCTGTACATATTCAGACAAGAACATCTATGCACATGCAAATCTGATGACGTATACTACAAAACTATTATACACAGAATATTACAGAATAGTATAAACATCTGCAGAAATGTAACATCTGTACAGTTGTGCAAATAGCATTATCTCGCAGAGGAGTTACTGTAATACAGTAAGGAGGTCTGATTGCTTCGGTCAAGTAATCAGACTAAGGGTTGGTAATGTTTACCTGGTGGCTGTGAGGGTGAGGTATGCAAGTCCCACATGGACCCGGCTTCCGGCACAGACACGGACCTGTTCACACACACACACACACACAGAGAGACACAAATATACATAAATCAGC
The DNA here is from genome assembly GCF_904425465.1 of Colossoma macropomum. Lineage (NCBI taxonomy): Eukaryota > Metazoa > Chordata > Actinopteri > Characiformes > Serrasalmidae > Colossoma > Colossoma macropomum. The sequence continues at coordinate 3,066,304 of NW_023494804.1, forward strand.
TAAGATTAAAGAAATTAAAGAGTCACAAGCAAAATTACACTCATTTCTAACGGAATGGCAGCGATCAGTTTTGCATCACAGACTTGAAAAATGCTGCTTCAGGTTTAACCTTGGAGGGTAACCTTGGTGATTAACAGCAAAACTGCATTAGCAGTGTTGACCTCTGAAGAAACAGAGCTTCAGACAGCAACACTGAAGGTCCCAAACTGGAGGAAAAGGTCATTTTAGCAGCGTCTAGGCATAATATTCTATACTGTTCTTCTCAACACAGCTATAAATTAATTTTTAATACAGCAGCAGCGTGCCATGCCATCGCAAGATTTTATTTTTTCCTGTTCACAGTTATGACGGTATCTTACTTTCCAGCAACCAAATTTCATTCACTCTCATTCTCGTCATGATATCACTAGCCACAACTAAAACAATCCATCATCTCCTCCATGCTTTGGCCTTTCGTTATATATATTTGTTTGAGTGCTGTAAAGTCGACAGTTACCTGTTCAAGTGCTGGAACCTCACATGGAGCTGCTGGTAGAGGGCAGCAGTGGCCGCCTGCTCCAGCTGCTTCTTCAGGAACTCCTGGTCCATGTTGCCCTGAAACAGCAAATAAAATACCACATGACACTAAATCACATAAACCCAAATTAAAGCACCATTTTGGCTTTATGTACTACAATTTACTACAAAGTGGCTCTTATTCGTTACAGCTGCATAAAAAAGACGATCCTTAATGACTTGATAGTGTACTGGACTGTTTATTTTATGGGTGGAGTCAGTAGCATAAACCAAAAGCGCAGAATAAAGCAGCATTTGTTTATACCAAAATGAATGTAAAATACACGAAGTACATTCTTTTTGTATTAATTGCTGTGTGCTCAAATTAGTATTGTCTACTTTTGTTGTTCGTATTAATTGCATTGCACAGTATTACTGTATCATTGATAGTATTATGAACGATAACGATAAAAGTTTTGGTTATTAACATCAAACCAAGTTTTTTTCACAAATTTATATGTACTTTTATCAGACGCTTGTTCGATTACATAGATTGTATGCCAAAGGCAAAACTGAAGGACAACAAAACTGTAAAATTTGTGTGCGCTCCTTTTTTACGACCAGATTTGACTGCATGCAACTCTGATGAATAACAGCCAATGTGTATGAGTCTCTCTCTCTCACCAGAAGGGGAGGGGGTGAAGGTCCTGGAGAGAAAGGCACGCGTCCCCACATCTTAATAACATCTCCCAAAGGCTGAAATCCCTCGTCACAGCCTCTCTTCACCAGCAGGGTCATGGGGAAGTAGCCTGCCTGGAACCAGTCGCACATCTCCACTGGACTGAAAGGGCCTGGAGGAAGAGCAGAGAAACACTCAGACTCAGAGGACCTCTCCATATTTAACAAGCTGGAGAAGTGAGACCTCACCAGCAGCGCAAAATCTAAAACTGCTGTTAAAATCTATTTGCAGAATGACTTAACCCTTTTTTCAACGTTTCACATGCTGCGCAGCACTGAGTCTAGTTAAGCAGAGCTAATTAAGCTCTCTTGAACTCCTGGCACCATCAGGATTTAAACTAAATTTTCTGAAATGGAGTGAAATCTAATATACGCCAAACGGGAGCCTCTTCTAACGCTCTTTAGTGAAAGCGTGCAGCTGGAAAGTGTCCTTTTAGTGCTGGGATCTGACTCAATATGAAAAGCTTATTGAAACGTAATTTAACATACAGCACAAGCCCTAAGAAAAAAATAAAAAATTTGTAGTTAATGTAGCAGGTAATTATAAATTGTCAAAGTTAATTCGCAACCACAGCGACAGTGAATGTGACAGTAACATTCTTATTAATGTAACTTCTTTAAAAACTTAATTTTTAATAAAGTGCAAAATGAGGTTGGACGTGTTTGTTTACTGAAAATACAATGAATAAATGATAAACTTGTTTCTATAATTCTGGAAACAAATTCTTCATTTTGGCCACAAGATTTACTGGCTTGGTGGTTTGAGTGATCCGTGCAAATTTTAGTATCTATCTAGTGGTCAAAAGTTAGGATTAAACAGGATTAAACTGGATATCTAGTTTCTTAAGTGGAAAATTTTGATTATTCACACAAAGTTGTGCATAGTAAAAAAAATAGAAGTCAGAGAACTGTGCAGGTGTCTGCTTACCTTGGATCTCTCCTTGAGGGTCTTTGTAAAACCACTTCATGGCTGACTCGTGATTCAGTGCCAAGGCACTGGCAGAGTGAGAAAGAGGGTGTGTGGCTGGGTGGGAGTGTGTGTGCGAGGAAGGGTGGGAGTGTGTGTGAGCGGCAGCGCTGTGGCTCTCTTGAAGTGCTTGTGTGAAACACTCCTCCTCCAGAGAAGTGTCCTGAAGAGATGCAACCATCTTCTCAGCCTCCTAAAAAAAACAAACAGGGCCCACAGGTCACATTCGCTGCGCTGCCAAACAAGAGCAAAACACAGCAGCCAAGTTATGATCAAAACGGAGTGTCTGCGTTTCAATCTGTGGTTCAGCTATGCTTCGTTTTAAAAGGGTCGATTTCCTACGATTTTATTTTTGTCCCCGAGGTCGTGTGGATTTACATACCAAAAACAGCCATCATTCATTTTTACATGACCGTTTTACAACCTTTCTTTATCCCCTAGAATTAAACTGGCTGTTTTCATTACTGGCCAATGAATAAATGGATAACATCTGTAAACGAGTTGGTTTTTCGTGACATGAGAAAAACAACTAATTCAAAACAGACTTTTCTGCACTGGACTATATGAACTTGGGAATAAATGGTACATTTTGAAACTCAAACTGTTTACATACTACAGCAAACTCTAATTAGAAAAAAAAAAAAGAAAAAATACAGACAAACAAAGAAATTAGTTTTCCATGACATGGACCCTTTAAAGCCCACGTGTCAAACACAAGGCCAAGTCAGGCCTGGGACACAGTCCTATTTGGCCCGCAAAATGATTTTAATTATCTATTCTTAGTAGCCCGTTTAACCCTGGGATGCACTACAGTCCCCAGCATGCTCTGCAACACAGTGTGGGTTTTGACCCCCTTCCCCAACAGCAATCTATGGGCCAGTGGTTACACAAAAAGAGGAGATGTCTGGTGTCTAGTTCAAGAGAATATGCGGTTTTAAAAGAACTACCTAAAACAATTCATTTTTATTTTGAATCATTTTTGTTAAGTATTGAAATTTAAATAAGAATTCAGAGCCTATTTTGCTTTCACAGTTTTGGCATGTTTTGAATAAACAACGGCCCATTCGGGTAACAGCAACATGTTAAGAGAAAATGAAATAAAAACACAGCCCACAGATTTACTGAGATTTTTTAATATGGCCCTTTTAGTCTTTTAGTACACTACAACAGAACTTGGGGGATGTCTTTCTTAGTTTCTTTGTTATCATAGTTACTTTTCTTTGCCTTTGCAGGGCAGCATGGTAAACCACTAATCAGCCTAAATGGAAAAATCACACCAAGATTTTCATATTTTCTGTACAAGTCAATAATTCCGATGCAAACAAAAAGTCATCCAGACTGGCTTGATGTGAAATGGTTTGTTGCAGAGAAACATAATCAGAAACTGCCATTTTTTGTTTTGTTTTGTTGTGGTAATAAGAACCAAATGACGGTAAAATGGTGGTTAACATTTTCTTTGGGGACTACTTTGTCTTACAAAGCCATCTATTTACCTCTCTGAAACAGTTTTTTGGCCAAAATCTTCTCAAAATTATCATTAAACAGTGTCTCAGGCATCAGGCAGTGAATTCATAACCATTTCATGTAGGAACTTTCTGTGAGGGAGCTTTTAGAGGTGGACGTCTGGTTCCTATCACCACCACTGTGAACAATTCTGAATTTGAGGATTTTTTTGAGATTTTGAGGAAAAAAAAGTTTTATTCCCTGTAAGAAGTGTTTTATTTCCAGTGTTTTAGCCTAATAAGCATCCATTTCTATCCTGCCTCTCATGTGTAAAATGCATGGTGTGAGTAATGCAGCAGTAACAACCTTAACCATCTAAAATGGAGGCAGGATGTAGAGCCTCACTGACCTGCTGAAGGTGCTTCATGCCGTCCTCCTCCTCTGTGTCTCCCCCTGGTGGTGGGAGTTCAGTAACAGCGGTGGGGGGAGGGGAGACCACAGCAGCTGAGGAATTCTGACTGGGCTGACTGCTGCCCCCTACTGGAGCTGCATCTGAAACACACATTCCTTCAGTTCAGAGGCAATCTGGACACTTGAGTGAAATCCACATTATCTTTCATTTACAATCTACATTAAAGTGACCAACAAAGCAAAATCAAGCTTCATGATGGCTGTTACCACTTTTTTAACCAGGCTATGGCCAATAAAAGTATGCAACACTGTCAGAAATTACATATGCAAGTGTTGTGTGTGAAACTCGTGGCTAAAATCTTCCACTACTTGTTGACTAAATTAACCTTGAGCTCCAGCGCACAACTAAGGAAGCAAACTTTACACCAAATCTGCTTCGGCTGAAGTGGGAAAACTGTGTAAATTAGATTTTTAGGCTGAACTGTTTTTTTTAAGCAGATCTGAATACCTTCACCAATCTGGAAGCTGGGCTTTGAGGGGAGTGTAATGGGGGGTATGGGTGTCTCCTGTTCTGAGGGCTGCAAGAGGGCAGAAGCAGAGGCAGCAGGAGGAGAAGCAGCCTTCACGTCTCCTCCTTCCGAAAGTACTGCAGATTCAGCATCTTCTGCACAGAGAGAGGCAGGAATGAGAGAGATCGCAAAGAACATAACGTATTTCATAAAGTACATAACTTTAAAATAGGTCAAATTAAAATGTTCCCTTTAAATCCCAGGCTTACTACATCCTAAGGTTTTGTTCGGTAACTATAAAGCCAGGCTGGCTGTGGTTATGCAAGTGTGTAATAAAAGTTAAGACAAATAAAAATGCAGAAATATTTTTTACTGTCTCGTGAAGTTTGCCAACACATTGTGGATGCACTGTAAAAAGACTTGCAAGCTATTTTTATTGGACTACGACTGGATTATTCTGGAGCTAAAAGTGCTCTGAGTCACATAAATCAGAAGACCTCTCCAAATTGGCAGGGAATGCAAGAACATAACATGCTCCATCTCACCTTTCTCAACAGAGCTGTCCTTCTTCTCCTGGCCAGCCTCCTCCTCCTCCTCTAGAGCCTCGAACTCCAGCTCCTGGTCTTCAGGGATCGCGTCTCTTGATGACTTCTAAAGTACACGGAAAAGGCATCAGAATCACATGGGTATAGTAACATTAAATTTAATCCACATACAATGACTTCACCATAAGCTAAGGTCACTGCTTAACACTTAAATCATAAGCTACACTCACATTACAAGCCTCATTTCTCAAATCCGATTTTTTGCTCAAATCCGATCTCTCTGACACGATGGTTCACACTCGTTTAGGTAAGTGACTCAAATCTGTCATTAATGTGACGAACCGGCGTCCTGAAATGACCCTCATGAGCTCATCCTACTCAGTAACGTCACGTGAATGAATCACGAGCATCATCAGCACAAACTAACGAGCAGAACGAGCTTCGCTGAGAAGATAATTAACTCTGATCAGCTCTCAGCTTCATTATTAGAGCGAGACGAAGGAGAAAAAGGTGACATGAGCTGCTTTTCCACCGTTTACAGGCTTTGACTTCTGTTTGGCGCTGCTGTCATGGTAACGCTGAATGATGGCGCAGCGCAGTGGAAAAGGACCACATATGAAAGTGACTCAGGTCGGATTTGTAAAGATCAGATTTACATGTTCACACAACTCTGAAAACATCAGATCTGAGTCACATTAGGGCAAAAAATCAGATTTGTGCCACTTCAACCTGGGACGTAGCTACAATTTCTTTAGGTCATGTTAGCTAAGGCTGGCTTTACTCAATGAAATTTTCATGCAACTTTAGTTGCTTAAAACTGACTTGAAACTAAATTGCACTTGAGTTGCATAATGTAAAGGATCCTGCATGTCATTTGAAACTCGGCCGCAACAGCTGCAAGCATCTCAGCTTCAAGTTTCAGCAAACAAACACTAATAACATATCATGTGATCATGTTGACAGACATAACATCGAACCACTGATTTCACCGGACCAGTGTAAAAGAAAATGAAAGAGAAGATGGTTTACTGTGTGGTTGAAAAGTTCAACTAGTTGCGTGTTAGTTTCACTGTGGAAAACCAGCCTAAAGTCAGTTTCCTTCTTCGAGCTAATGACTGTGGTGAGAGAGCTCAGCCAGCTGAAACTGAAAAAAAGAAGAAAAGTGAGTTGTCTTGACCCACCTTGACACACATGAAAGCCCCCGTGGAGTCGAAGGTGCCCATCTCTCCCTCCTCCTCATCAGTGCACCACTCGGGCAGCCCGTCTCGGTCCTCCTCTCCTCCATCGCTTCCAGACCTCCGCCGGCTGACATCTCCATCCCGGAAGTCAAAGTCAAACTTCCTTCTCCGGCCTTCTCCGCTTCCGTGGTCTCGCCAGCCGGCAGATCGGGGACCCCCGTCTTACAGGGCAGAATTAAAATATCAAGCACGAAGAAATAAAACAATATGCACACTTAAGACCTCAATTCATTACACAAACTCAAACAGTTAAATACTAATTAAATGCTTGAGATATCCGTCATTTTCCAATCAATAAGAAAGCAATGTTAAAACCACAAGTGCAGACGTTAGTGTTAGATTCTGTATTTTGGCCTCAAGTTAGATCCAATATTCTTAATTTTAATTTAGAGCTATTGTGCAAGTGGTGCTGATTTTCTGTCTGGTGTGCCTCCAAATAAACAATATTTTTCCCTACTTTACATGCTGTCCGTGTTTACTGCAAACCTCCCGAGAAACAGCGATATAACATTAGCAAGCAAACTTTCTTGGAGATTGAGAGACCAAATAAATTTCCGAAGATGTGAGTGAATTATCTACTACTGTCATCACATCTATTTTAGACCTAAACATCGAGCCGAATCTTCTTTTTGAGCCTGTGTGTGACGTTAACACGTAAAGACGTACGACAGGTGTGAAAAACTCCAGACCTGACGCCTTTGACTTTTAAATGATTATTTCAGGTTTTGTAGGGCGACTCACAGCAGCACCTGCTCACCACATTTTAGCCTGTTTTTATTCCTTTTTGTATATTTTTTTAATCCTAATCTAACTTTTAACTTGATGTTTTTAACTATCCTAATTTCTAATTTGATCTCAGCGCAATGATTTTTTTTCTTTTAAATCTATTGTTTAATCATGTTTTAACTGTGTTTTTAATTTCTATTCTCATTTATTTCATTTTTTGTAAACAACTCTGTATTTTCTGACTCTGTTCTCATTAGTGAGGTACTTTGAATGACAGCAGTGTATGAAAGGCGCTACATAAATAAACATGAATATTTACCAAAATCAAAAACATTCACACACATGTCATCCAAGGAAACCCAAAGACTCTCGTTTTAGGTTTTAGAAGCAACCATCATAGAAGTAAATTCTCTATAATACACATAATCTACCTTCTTAGCCTATAACTCTGTGTGCATGTGTTTGTACCGTCGCGGCGGGCGCCTGCCACCCTCCAGCTGCCCCCCGGCTCTCCCCCATCTTCCTCTTGCTCCTCACGGAGGGTGCGCCAGTTATCGCTGTCGGAGCGAGTGTAGTCCTTCCTGCCTATGCCTCCGTCCTCGAACCCGCCACGCACCCCGTCCCGCCGCAGGGGCTTCTCGAAGCGCCGCTCGCCCCTGAAACACAGCACACAAGTCATACAAACATTCACAAAACAGGGCAACAATCCATTTTCTCAAAATCCTTGTTTAGAGTACACAAAGAGCCATCAATGCAAAACTGTGGCATCTCCAATAACTACAGTAAACATTTGGGCTGCAACAATTACCTGATATAGTGAGGCAGCCGTTAATTTAAATAGCTGTTACTCAAAACTACAAAGAGCTCTATAATGGCTCTAGGTTAATTTTAAATATTATTTGTAGAGACTGCAGTTACGTTATGATGGCTTCTACTAGGGCTGAAAGTTTAAGGAAAATATCTAATTGTGTTTTTTCTGACAAAAAAAATGTTAAGTTATTCGAGAAGAAAACAAAAAAACCTTTTCTTACCAGTTACCATAAGGCTGTTTTATTCTAAATAATTTGAGCATTTCTATCAATTCATTATGAAATTCTCACACAATGTAAACAGAGACTTCTGTGTTTAAATAATGCCAGAAAAATCTAAAAAAAAAAATGAAGATACTTGGTTTCTTTTGGACAATGACAATATATAGAATATAAATAAAATCCCAGCTCTTGCGATTTGAAAACTGCTCTTTCAAATTGCAATTCTGATGTAACCAACAATTGATCCTTCAGCCACAGGTTCCAGTGTTTTGTTTAATCATTAAATAAGAAAACGTTTGCTGCACAGGTAGAACTATAAATGGTGGCAGCGCTGTGACAGCAAAGTGAATGGAAACCACAGAAAACAGATTTAATTGATCAACAAACTGAATAACATCTAAAGTACATATATGTACGTTTTGGAGATTTGGAGAGCAAATTAATTCAAAGTCAGAACTTGGTGAAGGACGTGTCTTCCAAGCATGCGAGTGAATTATCAATTATTGCCAACATATCTACTTTAGACCTGAACATCGAGCCAGATCTTCTTTTTGAGCCTGCGTATGTGACGTTAATACATAACGACAAACAACGTGGTGAAAAAACTCCCGACCCGACGCCTCAGACTTTTACATGATTATTTCAGGTTTTACAGGGCGACTCACAGCGGCGCTCACTCACCATATTTTAGCCTGTTTATATTCTCTTCACTCAGTAATGATACTTCTTTCAATTTCAACAAATCTTACATAGTGCTGCTTTAACTTCAATAACAATTGTTGGTTGCAGCCATCAAACGCTTAGTAAAGCTCCTGTCACAAACCTGTCGTCCCAGCTTTGGCTGCGGTGCATTTCTCGGCTGCGGCCAAAGCCCAGCTCCTCGTCCACGCCTCTTTGGTAGAACCCTCCCTCGCCTCGTCCTCTCCCTGCAGTCAAAAAAAAACATGGAAACGTGTCTTAACACATCCTTACAGCAGTTTGTTCAGGTACCTGTATGTCTGCGTGAGAGAAAGACTCACCTCGCCCTCCTCGGGTGCTTCCACGGCCTCGGGACACGCCGGCCGGAGCTGCCCCGCTTCCTTTACCCATGAGCCTCAGCACAGCCACACTGTTCACAGACATGGAGAAGTTCCTCTGTGGACAGAAAAGGGGTCACAGACCACTTGACTGAGAGCAACATACACCAACATAAGCAGCAGAGCAGAGGCCATCAACCCTCCTCCTGTAGATCTACTTTCACGCAGAGTTTAGTTCCAACCTGCATCTGACACGCTTACATAACACTAACAGACACAATTCAGCGAATCACAGACTTCGGAAGAAGTGAAGTAGCTGAATAGACTGTAGACTGTGGTTGGAACTAGACTCCAGAGGAAGGCAGACCACTGCTGTGGATGATATCTGTAATCATTAGACCATGCAGGAATTATGCTTCTCATAAAGATGTTTATTATATTTTATTATAAACTTTATATGTAAATTCCTGCTGTCTGAACAAAACCTCATATCCCCGTTTTTGTTGTTTTTCACTTTCTGACATAAAATGAAAATGCTTGTTTCTCTTTACATTGTGTGTTAATTTAATGCTGAATGGATCAAAATAAACTGCCCAAATTTACTTGGAAAACGTCTGGCTTCATTGACTAACATTAAAAGTAAAGTATTTTGGAGACATGAGGTTTTGTTCTGACAGAACTGATATGTAAAATACATCTTTATATTAAATATATATTTATTTATACATGACATGTTTATTACACCCTATTATACACTTAATAACAATGTTTATATTGTTAATTTTATGAAGAATGGAATTTTACTTTGAATTTTTATATTATTATTATTTATTCTAGTATTACGTATATTTGCTGTTGTCAGAAGAAAACCACATATCTCCAAAATGGAAACGTTACAGGAGAAGGAAAAAACATACTTTACTTTAAATGTAAGTCAATGGAACCAGACTTTTTTCAAAGTAATTTTGGGTCATTTCATTCCTCATTAAATTTACACACAATGTAAAGGACAATGTCGATGTCAAAAACTAAAAAACGTCAAATGTGGAGATGGTCTTCTTCCAAAAACAGCGATATATATGTACAAAGTAATAAGTACCATACTGTAACCTCGTTAAGTAATAACTAGGTTTAATACCTTGTTTGTTAACTCTTTTCTTGATAATTCTTTTTCTTGAGTGCCTTACTTTCCCTTTGCTGCTGTAACATTGTGAGTTTCCCCAGTTGTGGGACTAATAAAGGAGTACCTTATAACGTTTACACACTTGTTTTTTTTTGTTTTTTTTTGATGTTTGGCATGCCTGTTTAAGTGTGAAAGCTGGGCGTGGTCTCTGGTTCACCTGAGAACAGCGAGTTGAATAATGCACGGTGCAGCTTCCACTATATCTCAACGCTGTCCACTCCTGTTTACCTATTACCTCCTGTTTTTTTACCCTGAGTGTTTGATCTTTCTAATTCATACAGGGTGGTCCAAAGATATTAAGGATGCACAATGATATCTTTATAATATCAGTAGCAGCAAATAACAGCTTTAAAATGAACACTTTAACAATATAAAAAATATTAAAACACTACACTGAACACTTTCATACGGTGCTCTACAGTAAAGCTGGTTAAACAAGCCTAATTTAGCTCTTTATGTAAATAAGCACACACAATATGTCCACGATATGCTTAAAAGAGTTTACTGGTACAATTTAACCATGATATTATTAAAATACTGTCATACTGTTCGACTTCCTGGTTTCACAGTGGTGTCGATCAAACCAAAAAACTCACCTGCTCCTCCTCCGTCAGCGGCACTAAGGCCAGGGGCTGCTGAGGCTCGTCCTGCAGGATAGCAGCAAACTCCTTATCCTGCATGTCCTCTGGGACCTAAACACACCAATACAGAGTGAATGGACAGCACATAAAGCACAGGCAGCAGGACAGCGCTACCCTGCTTGTCTCTGTCGACGAAGTGTCGCCTCTCACCTTATTATCTTTAATATAAAGTGCTAACATCTCCTCGCGGCCATAGCGGTAGTCGGCCAGCTTGGACTTTGGCATTGCTGGGGAAGGAGGAGGGGACGTGATGCTCCCTCCTCTGGATAGTGCACGGAGCCTGAGAGAGGACACAAAATCAGAGTTATCTTCGCCATCATCAGGTTTCGCCAAGTACTCTTAACTCCAGATTACAAACACGGTTCTTTCATGGTTACTTTTATGAAACTGTATTATTTAATTTCAACCGAAGCTTTTTACTTACTGTCGTAAATGCAAGAATTATGCTTCTCGTGAACAAAGACATTTATTATATCTTATTATAAACTTAGTACTTAAATTGCTGCTGTTGGAACGAAACCTTTTATCTTTATTTTTGTCGTTTTCCACTTTTTGAAAAATCGAAAATGCTTGTTTCTCTTTACGTAGGGTGTTAATTTAATAACGAATGGTCCAAAAGAAATGGCCCAAAATTTCTTGGAAAAAAGAGCTGGTTCCATTGACTAACGTCACGTTTTTTCGTTCTCCTGTCATCATTTTAGAGATACAAGGTTTTGTTCAACAGCAGTAATACGTAAGTTAATGTTTGTATTTGACATATACTTACTTTATTTATACGTATTATATCCTACCATATATTTATTACGAATGTTTGTTATTTTTGTGGGTACTATTATGATATTTTATTGCTATTGTGGGAAGCTGTTCATGCGATAAACCATATTCTCTCCTGAGCACACTATGGATGTCTTAAGTGCATAAAGAACTCTAACCAAACAAAAAAAATAATATCCAATTAAAAAATAGCTTAATATGATATTTTTGTAGTATTGCTCACCCCATACAGTCGGATCAGCTAAAATACCCCATCAATTTACACTGTCTTGCTGGTTTTCTGATTCAAAATAAGTTAACACTACCTGTATAGGCACCTTAACTATGACATTTTTCTTTTAATTTTAAGTGAACAATTTCTATTTATTTGCTAAAAGAACACACAATACGACTTTCGCACACGTTATGTTTTATTTTTCCCTAGATATATTAAACCCAGTATATAAAGAGGAACTGCACATTAAAATGTGCAGAAGCGTGTTCTCTAATATTTCTCATTTAGAAAATCATTCAAGCGAAACATAATTTGACCAGGGTGCTCAAGCTTTTTCGCACAACTCGTCTCCTCACGCATAAAGCACATTTACACAGTGCAACTAATAGAAAAGTTGCTATACAAACAACGATCACCCTCCCCCTGCACTCTTCACCCTCTCTGTGTCATTGGGAAATCAATCAGTTCTCTTTAAATCAAAATGCTGAACATCAGGAAACATCTGCTTCCTCATTTAGACACTTACGATGGGGAAGTGAAGCACACGCACAAAAATATTATCGAACACTTGAGCAAGAAGCGAGAAACATGGTGGAGAAAGCTGTAGAAGAATAAAGAAAGGGATGTTTTTTTAGGAAAAAAAGTTACCATTCTGGACCGAAGTTGAGCGTCTCAGCAGTCATATTCTCCACGTCCAACAGGCTCAAAAGGTTTCTGTTGACATAAAACAAATTTAAGTGAAACTATGGCCTAAAGCCACATCCTGACAAACAAATCTGCAGCACAACTGAGCATACGGCACATAACAAAAGCAGAAGTGGATTCATCTGTATTACAAATATAGCCGACTTCCTGCAAAGAGCAAAACAAACCCTTCAATGCTCAAAGTTTACGTTTTCACATTTTAATTTTTGTCCATTTGGAACATTTGTGCACATATACACTGATCAGGCATAATGGCCTCCTTGTTTCTATACTCATTGTCCATTTTATCAGCTCCACTTACTATATAGGTGCACTTTGTAGTTCTACAGTTACAGACTGTAGTCCATCTGTTTCTCTGATACTTTGTTAGCCCACTTTTACCCTGTTCTTCAGTGGTCAGGACCCCCATGGACCCTCACAGAGCAGGTACTATTTGGGTGGTGGATCATTCTCAGCACTGCAGTGACACTGACGTGGTGGTGGTGTGTTAGTGTGTGTTGTGCTGGTCTGAGTGGATGAGACACAGCAGTGCTGCTGGAGTTTTTAAACACTGTGTCCACTCACTGTCCACTCTATTAGACACTCCTACCTTGTCAGTCCACCTTGTAGATGTAAAGTCAGAGCCGATAGCTCATCTGCTGCTGCACAGTTTGTGTTGGTCATCCTCTAGTCCTTCATCAGTGGTCACAGGACGCTGTTGGCTGGATATTTTTGGTTGGTGGACTATTCTCAGTCCAGCAGTGACCCTGAGGTGTTTAGCTCCAGCACTCAGACCAGCACAACACACACTAACACACCACCACCACGTCAGTGTCACTGCAGTGCTGAGAATGATCCACCACCCAAATAGTACCTGCTCTGTGAGGGTCCATGGGGGTCCTGACCACTGAAGAACAGGGTAAAAGTGGGCTAACAAAGTATCAGAGAAACAGATGGACTACAGTCTGTAACTGTAGAACTACAAAGTGCACCTATACAGTAAGTGGAGCTGATAAAATGGACAATGAGCGCAGAAACAAGGAGGTGGTCAGAATGTTATGCCTGATCGGTGAATGTACAATAGTTAATAGTATGTTTTGAAACCTGAACAAGTATGTAATTATTTCAAACTCCTTTATTTTAAAACACAAGTCAGTTTCTCAGGATATGGGCCCTTTAAGAGTGAGAGAATTGGCGGATGTATGTAAATACATTCTAATTTCCGACACCACCGAAACAACTAATTCAAAACGGGCTGTTCAGAGATTAGTTTACATTAATGGACTGTATGGATTAGAGAAACAGTTTTATATGATCTGAACTTCTTCAGACTTTATATTCACACCAGCAGGTTATTACTCCAACGTTTCTTTTCTTACCTTGTCCAAACGCTAGGACTGAACAGGAACAGGATGACTGGGGAAGCTGACGCAGTGGTGCTGTATCAGTGTGCTGAGGTGGGCTTGGTTAGAGCTCTATATGAGTGGATTAATAGCTGCCAAATTCAGGGGGGAACAGCAGAGAGGGGTGGAGGAATATCGAGACTAATGCAATCACCTTCAGAAAGGGGAACGCCACCCAAACTGCTCTTACTTTTAAAAATATAAACGAAATAGTATTTCAGAAATGTAACTATACTTTGCAAGTAAACTGCGGCAGCATTGATAAGAGCAAGTGTTTCAGAGCAGTTCCGCTGTACTATTGCTGGGAGTTTCTCTCAAAGCTCTCCCCCAGTTCTTGTTCTCTTGCTCGTTTTTCGGCTGACCCTTCACAGACACACCTTCAGCATTCCTGTCACCTGCAGGACGACAAACAGAAAGAGTGGTGGGGAGTGAACAACCAGCACTGACGTGGCGAGATAATGCAGGAAATATCCACGTAGATGAATTGCATTATACATTTTTGCATACGTATTCTTATACTGGCTACCAGTCTGTTACAGAATACACTTCAAGGTGCTATTACTGGTTTATAAATGTCTTAATGGTGCAGGAGCAGCATATTTATCTGATCTGCTGCAGCGATGCGAGCCGAGCTGAACTCTCAGATCATTAGGGACTAGTTGGTTAGTCCTGCCGAAGGTGAAGACTAAACATAGAGAAGCAGCGTTTGGCTACTATGCTGCTCTTAAATGGAACCAGTTAACAGAGAGCATTAGAAGAGCCCCAACACTGGACACTTTAAATCAGCCTGAAAACGTTCCTATTTGAGCTGCTTTCAGCTCAAGAATTATGTCTATATTTTCTCCTATGTGAAGCAATTTTTGATTGATCGCAGTGTACGAAATGTACCTGCCTTGCCCATAAATTAAAGGTGAATTCTGCCGATTTTTCACAACTTCAGCTCAGTTAAATGGTTTGGATGCAAACAAAGTCATTCCGAGTTAGGGCTGAATGATTTGGGTAAAACATCCAATCGCAATTCTTCTAACTAATATTGCCACTGCAAGTTAAACTGCTTTTATATTCTACAAATTAAGATTCCGACCTGTTTTTTTTGCCATCAAGAGCACAATTTAAACCTTTTCTGGCTTGAGGCTTCAACCTTGAATGTAGTGTGTGAGTTATGGTGTGGTTATGATGTCACAACACCCAGGGGTTTGGTTGGATCTAATTGGCCTAACTTATCTACAGGCAGTTCACAAAGTCTGTGTTATAAGGTTAAATTTCCCCATTTAAAACCCTTTTAAAAAGACAGCGTTTCTGATAATGTAGACTTCAATTAAAAAAAAACTGCAGCTCCTGTGGTTTTAAAAAATTCCACTGTTAAATTGCATTTTCGATAAAAAAATGGATTTCTCTTTCAGCCCTATTCAGAGTGGTTGTCATTCGGTATATACATATCTATTATCCAAAAAAAACAATGAACCAGTGTTTACTTGTTAACAATGACAGAATGATGACTGGCAAAAATTACTTTGCCATTCTAAGCCCTGTATGTACCCCTCCACCATGAACAGACTAAAGTACACGTTAAGCCAAAAAACTTATGGCAAAACTGTCATAAAACAGCGTCTCAGTCATCAGGCAGTGAATTCATAACCATTTCCTGTAATAGCTTTCTGTGAGGGAGCTTTTAGAGGGGGACGTCTGGTTCCTATCACCATCACTGCAAACGGCTCTGACTCGGTAAGTTTATCTAGAACAGAGCGTTTCACACCAAACCACTCTGAACGACTCTGTTTACATCTTAACCATTTAATTAAATAGAAATTTTGGAAATTCGGAGGGGTTCCCCTTTAACTTTAAAGCTAGCATTAGCTTAGCCTGTAGCCTGACCTTTCTCTCAGGTTCTTTAGGTTGATAAACTGTGAGATAAATTCGACACAGTGGTGAAAACTCGATTCACCTCTTTTAATTTGTGGTGAAAACTAAACTCTTAAGATGTAAACAGTGTCATTCAGAGTGGTTTGGTGTGAAAAACTCTACTCTAGAGAAACTTACCGAGTCAGAGCCGTTCACAGTGGTGGTGATAGGAACCAGACGTCCACCTCTAAAAGCTCCCTCACAGAAAGTTACTACATGAAATGGTTATGAATTCACTGCCTCATGACTGAGACACTGTTTTATGATAGTTTTGAGATCTTAAAATTCATTCATGATGGAGGAATACATATGCAGGGTGTTGTGAGGCAAAATAGTCCCCAAAGAAAACTTATTATTTCAGATTTTCACACTATTTTCCATCATCAACATTCCATATAAACTCAGAAGACTCGTGTTGGTTCACTGGTGGTTCTGGATAGTAAATAAAATGTCTATATTTGTCATCATGGCGACCCCTGGTTCCTATCACCACCACTGAAAAGACATCTGAACCATTTCACACCAAACCACTCTGAATCACTCTGTTTACATCTCACACACCGAATTATGCAAATATGTTGAAAAATCGGTAAATTTTCTTTTAATTAGCAGAAATATAGTAGTTTACAAACCTCAAAAAGCACTCTAGACGTGTTTTTAATAGCACACAATGGCGACAAACGGGGGGGGGATGAATGACAAAAAACACAGCGCACAGCAGCCGCGTTCCGCTCGCTCTAAAGCGGCCGTTCTCCAAAATTTATCTCGGGGATTCAGTCGAGGCCTTCCGACTGAGAGACGCTGCACGGCGCTTTCGCAACAACAGAGGACCGAGACATACAAAACATCACTTACTAACACGTTATAACGAAACGCAACCTTACCTTTACTTTATTTCTTTACTTATATAAGCAAAAATCTGCAAAGAAAGATCCTCTGCCTGCTAGCTAGCTAGCATTAGCAGGCTAGCTAGCCAGCTAATTTTCTCTCCAGCTCGACTCTCCGCTCTACGGTGTTCCTCCGTCTGCACGCGGACGCCTCGCGGTAACAAACAAATACGACCTGTCCGTGCGTGTCCTCTGCACCTGTTCCGTGTCCGCGCTATACCGAACTGATTGATTGTTTTGTTTGTTTGTTTGTTTTCTGAGTCGCTGAACTCGCCGTGAATTCGTCTCTTCACTCCTCTTGTTGTTTGTGTTTTAAAAAAATGGCTGTTCAACGTGAACCACGTGACGCAGGTTTGTCCAATGAGGCGGCACTTTCGCTCGAATCCTCGTTCTTCAGTTGGCTGTGTTCCCATAGGCGCACTTGCGTCCTGCACCCTCGTACACTAGCTAGGGCACTTTCACAAGTGTGCACAAACTAAACACTCTAGAACACAAGCACATAAGTTACGAGCTCAACTTTATAGAATGCAAGTGTGCACTAGCTAAGCATTCTAGAACACAGGTACACTAGCTAGGCACTCTAGAATACAAACGTGCAGCAACTAAACACTAGAACACAAGCACATACGGTACAAGCTCAACATTCTAGAATGCAAGTGTGCACTAGCTAAGCATTCTAGAACACAGGTACACTAGCTAGGCACTCTAGAATACAAACGTGCAGCAACTAAACACTCTAGAACACAAGCACATAAGTTACAAGCTCAACTTTATAGAATGCAAGTGTGCACTAGCTAAGCATTCTAGAACACAGGTACACTAGCTAGGCACTCTAGAATACAAACGTGCAGCAACTACACACGCTAGAACGCAATCACATATGTTACAAGCTCAACCTTCTAGAATGCAAGTGTGCACTAGCCAAGCCTTCTGGAACACAGGTGCACCTGTGTTCTGGAATACTTAGCTAGTGTTCTAGAATTCTTTCTAGCGTGTAAAGCTTAGCTAGTGCACACTTGCATTCTAGAACACAAAAATGCACTAGCTAAGCACTCTAGAACACACTTACATGCCAGAAATAATTACAGAACAACAGCTAAGCATTCTGGAATGCTTGAGCTTGCATGTAGCATGTTGGTGCACACTTGTATTCTAGTCAAGGCTGTGCTAGTGCTTATCACGCTTGCACTCTAGAATGTTGAGCTTGCACGTAGCATGTTTAGTTGGTGCACACTTGTATCCTAGAGCGCCTAGATAGTGCATATAACACGAGTGCGCACCAATCAAGTGTTGTAGAAGGGAACTGCGCTTATTGGAACGCCACTTTAGGCCTTTTGAAAGTGTAACTGCGTATTTGGCGCCACCTGGCGGTCAGTATGACATGACATCTTCTGCACCAAAGCCTGGCTCTGTGCTTATTTGCTTATCGTTCCGGAGAAAGTGGGAGAGGGCGAACTATGACGGGCCGGTTACTGCACAAGCAGGCATTTGTCGCCTCGCTCTGCAGCGCGTTTCTGGGTGCATGTGATGGCCGCGTGCGCGCTTCTCCTGCAGGCGCTCGCTTGCCTCTTGCTGGCGGCGGCGGCGCGCGCTGAGGTGCAGGCGGACTTTTCCCCGGAGTGCCGCCTGTTCATGTACATGGGGACTCCCCCCGAGGGGGCTGGAGGACCACGGCCTGAAGAAGATCTGCCAGCGCTACAACGGCAAGCCTCGGTACGTGACTCTGTACGACGTGGTGGACCACATCCCCGTCTACTCCGCCTACACCTTCAAGAGGTCAGACGGCTCCAAGAAAGTGGACGTGCCGTGGATGTATGAGCCACAGGTCAGTGAGTCCCTGAAAGAGCCGCCGCATCAGTGATATTCACCACCTTCTCAAAAAGCTGGTACTTCTAGGGTTCTTCAATAAAGGGAATGGTTCTGTTTAGAACAATGAGTTCTAAATAGAACCATTCCATGCTTAAATGGTTCTTTGCATGGTGTTCTTCAGATTGATGGAGAATGTGTTGTATTTAGTTCTGTGTAGAACTTTTTTGAATGTGGTTCTACACATTGCCAAAAAGGATTTTGCTATTGTTACGTTGTCAAGCTTCCAACAATAGCAGAACCCTTTTTGGTGCTATTTAAAACCATATACACACTTAAAATGATTTCTTTACAATTAAAACGGTTCTTTAAGGGCCATTTAGTATAGAAAATGGTTCTATATGGAACCATGAACACTCAAAGAACCCTTTGCATGATTAAGAGATTCTTTGTGTCATGAAAGTGTTCTTCAGATTGATGGAGAATGTGCTATAGATGTTTCTATATAAAACTATTTTGAAAATGGTTCTATATAGCACCAAAAAAGGGATCTTCTACTGATATAAGCTTGACATTGTAACAATAGAAGATCGCTTTTTGGCGCTATATAGAACCCTTTTCAAATAGGTGCTATATAGAACCATCTACTGCACATTCTCCATCAATCTGAAGAACCATTTCACCATGCAAAGAACGATTTAAGCATGTGTTCATGGTTCTATATGAACCATTGTCTTTTCTATAGAACCCTTGAAGAACCGTCTTTTGTAAGAGTGTATTTAGCACCAAAAAAGGGTTCTTCTATCGTAACAAGCTTGACATCATAACAATAGCAGAACCCTTTTTGGTGATATATAGAACCATATACAACACATTCTCCATCAATCTGAAGAACAATTTCACCATGCAGAGAACCATTTAAGCATATGTTCATGGTTCTATATGAACCATTGTCTTTTCTATAGAACCCTTGCTGAACCATCTTTTTTTAGGAGTGTATATAGCACCAAAAAGGGTCCTTCTATTGTATGCAAGCTTAACATTGTAACAAATACGAAACCCTTTTTGGTGCTATGTAGAACCCCCTTTCAAAAAGGTTCTATAGAGAACCATATGCAACACATTCTCCATCAAACTAAAGAACTCTTTCACTATGCAAAGAGCCATTTAAGCATGAAATGGTTCTATATAGAACTCATGGTTCTAAACAGAACTTTTCCCTTTACCAAAGAACCCTTGAAGAACCATGTTTTTGAGAGTGCATTGATCAACAGTAATGATACTTTTACTTGAGTGTGGGTTCCGGCTCTTCTGAGGCCTCTGTTTAGGACCCATGTTATTCAGCAATGCACTGTCAGTCGTAATGAGGGGTGGAAGATATGGCAAAAAATATTATATCACAATATTTCAATACATTTTCACGATACATGATATACATCACAATATTAAGTGTTTCTGAGATTTAATAAGTGCTAACAGACAAAATAGAACCTGTAGTGTAACATATAAAATATCATAATAATGAAAATAATAAGTAACCTACAACTAAAATGATTTTTATTCAGTGTTTTACATACTACACTGCACTAAATCCAATTAAACAGGCCTGATTATGCTCACTTTGTAATGGAACATAGTTAGTCAGGGTTCTTTAGGTACTGACAATATCCACAATGTGCTCTAAAAGGATACTGTGACATAATTTTTCACGATAATGATAAAATATCATCATATTGCCCACCCCTAGTTGTAATAGTCCATATGATAGCTGGACCATTAACACTGACAGTGCTAAAATGCACTGGCATTTTGGGCTAAATAGTGCTGCTCTTAAAGGGGTCCACCAATTTCTCCTAATTCCCTACATAATTATATAGTAAGAAAAGCAAACAGAGAGATTCAGAGTGGTTTGGTGTGAAATGGTTCAGATGTCTTTACAGTGGTGGTGATAGGAACCAGGGGTCGCCATGACTACAACACAAATATAGACATTTTATTTCCTATCCAGAAACGACCAGTGAGCCTACAGGGGTCTTTCGGAGATGGGTAAATAGTGGGAAATATGAAAATAAGTTTTCTTTTGGGGACTCATTTGCCTCATGACACCCTGCATCTTAATTACCTGTCCGGGAAACTGAGCCTCAGTATAATAGTTGTATTATTTTTTGTATTATTTTGATATTTACGTATATCATCGCTGTCTAAAGAAGAACAAATATCTCCAAAATAGTAACTTTACAGGAGAAGGCAAAAACACTCTTACCTTTCAATGTAAGTCAATGTAAAGAGATTTCATTCCAAGTGATTTTAGAGTATTTCTGTTGGTCCATTCATCTTGAAATGTTTCACACAATGTAAAGGACAGCTGGCTACATCGATGAAAATGGAGATACATGGTTTCCTTTGGACAGCCATATGTTAGCTTTTGGAATGAAACCTCATATCTCCATTTTTCAGTTTTTGACATAGTTTGAAAATGCCTGCTGCTCTTTACATTGTGTGTAAATTTCATGATGAATGGACCAACAGAAATGACCCAAAATGACTTGGTAAACGTCTGGTTCCATTGACTTACATTAAAAGTAAAGTAGGTTTTTTCCTTCTCCTGTAAAGTTTTGGAAATTTGAGGTTTTGTTCCAACAACAGCGATGCATGCTTTGACTTACAGAAATGCACTCAGTTCTAATTGGTTGCTCTGTATTGTGCCTCATTCTAAAAGCACTTTGGGTGGAGCTTAACTGCAATAAGCTGCATTGGTGGACGCTTGTATATGAGTTGTTTTTTGTGACATCACAAAAGCAGCAAATTCAAAACAGGCTGTTTTTGCTGCATAGTTCCCATATATGGACTGTACTGACTGGAGAGTGAGTGTTACACATTGAAACGTGTTCCATAGTGGATCCCACTCTTTTCTATAACATGTGCCCTCTAGGACTGAATAATAAGCCTAATGCTCATGTTTTTTTTGTTTTTTTTTATATTAAAGCTCTCCACAGAGACGGGCTCTGGCGAAATGCAGCCGTTTCCTCCAGACAATCTGCACAAAAGCTTTGAGGATGCCCAGGCGGTGCTAGAGGACTACTCCAACACGGTGGACTTCGAGAGAGGCCACCTGAACCCCGACGAGCACCAGTCTCACCCGGACGACAAAGCGTCCACTTACACGCTCACCAACGTGGTGCCACAGATCCGCGAGTTCAACATCGGCCTGTGGAAGCAGCACGAGCACACCATTCGCCGCCGCCTCAACAACTACTGCCGCGGCACGGCCTACGTAGTGACCGGAGTCACCACGTCCGGCCATATGATCCGCAGGCACAACATCGATCGGCTGGCTGTCCCCACCTTCCTGTGGTCGGCCTACTGCTGCATCGACTACGACCACAACGCCCCGTTCGAGGAGAGATCCAAGTTTCCTGCTTTTGCCTCTCGCGCACTGAATGCCAAAAGGGGCTCGGAGGTGTACGAGATCTCCGTCCAGGAGCTGGAAAACTTCCTCAAGCAGAACACCTTCGTGGACAAGAAGTTTCAGATCTTCTACGAAGACTGTGTGCCCAATAATGCCATCATGACGCCATAAAACCTGTGCTGAATTTGCTCGATTCAAATGCGTACATTATTACATATAATCAAAATAATACAAAGCTCTTTTTATTTCATTTTTTATTTTTCTACACAGAATGAGCGCAGCCACTGTCCTTTACATTGTTTGAAAATTTCATGATGAATGGACCAATAGAAGTGGTCAAAAAAGTTCATATAATCAAAATATGAATATAAAACATTGGATATAATCAAAATAACAGAGCTCAATTTTTATTTAAATTTTTATTTTTCTACACAGTATGAGTGGAACCACTGTCCTTTACATTTTATGAAAATTTCATGATGAACAGACCGATAGAAGTGGTCAAAAAAGTTAATATAATAAAAAAAAATGAACATGAGGCAATGGATATAATTTGAATATAATCAAAATAAAACAAAGTTGTTTTTTTCTTCATTTTTTATTTTTCTACACAAAATGTCCCCTACATTTTGTGAAAATTTCATGATGAATGGACCGATAGAAGTGGTCAAAAAAGTTCATATAATCAAAATATTAATATGAAGCACAGGAAATAATTTGGAGATAATCAAAATAACAAAACTCAATTTTTTTTTTCAATTTTTATTTTAATACACAGTATGAGTGCAGCCGCTGTCCTTTACATTGTGTGAGAATTTAATGATATATGGACCAATAGAAGTGGTCAAAAAAGTACTTTAATTAAACCCATTACATTGACATACATTGAAACTTCTATAAGGTTTTGGAGATACAAAATGTTATTGGTCAGAAACACAATTACTACTTACTTAAGTAAGTAATCTCAAAGACAAAATAGTGTTTATTTGTGTTGAAATGATGTACACAATTGAATTAAGTAAATTAAATGCAGCACTTTTTAGCTTAAAGCTATACACCACTGTTTAACAATTTGGAATCACATTTTCAGCTAAAATTTTTGATATTATATATAACTAAACTATAAAGAAGTTATTAACAGATTAAGTAATATATCGTGAACATCATCAATCATCAATTTGCAATACATTTTTGTTAAATTTGTTGATTTGCCTCAAAAGTTTGATCACCAAATATACATTCTGGGTATTCATTTTATTTTAACCCCATTTCTTCATTTTTATTTAGGTTTTTGTGCTAATTATTTGAAAACTTTAGAATTTATCTTAATAAAAACTGGTGATTCCAAACTTTAAGGGGTAGTGTTTATCTGATTTGATTGGTTCTTATAAAGATTGATTAATTCATTTTCAGATTGAATTACTTTATTAATTTTCAGAAATGAAGTTCAGTGCCATGTAATGCTATAGTGCAGTAATATTTGAAGAATAAGATGTGTTATAGAACATGTGTAACTGACATAATAAACTATATTTATATACACTTTATAAAGTCTTGTGAGAGATTTGGTTGCTTGAACTGCTCAAAATATGCCAGTTTATATTGCATAATGTTTGCTTGAGATTCATCCTGCCTTCTGCCCAATGACTGCTGGGATAAGTGGCTTAGATAAATATGTGTGTGTGTGCACGCTTGAGGTTCATTCACTTGTGTTAATTTGTCTTGTGAATCTTTAAGTAAATTCTGTAATAATTTCTTGTAACTATGAAAAATTAATGTTAATTGTCACTTTAAGATATAGTAGTATATATCCTAAGATATAAGTTAGAACTGTTTCCAGCAATTAACATCATTATACTTGAATAAAAGGACCAATTTAATGAGTGAATAGAGAATTATAGAGCGGTTTGGGTCAGTTGTATTGAGTTACTGTGTGTAATCTCTCCTTTGTGGAACTTTTGCTGGAATAAGCTTCATTTCCCTTCCTTTATTTTCTCTTCACATTCTTTCCTCTCTAATAAAGATGGATTGATTGAGACACTCGTTCAGTAGTGCTCAGTATAACACTGCTGTTTTACTACCTGTCACTTCATTTGAATATCATGACACAGATCTACAAATTTCCCTTCGCACTCAGGGCGATATCTTCACTGAGTGTCCAGTGTATTACATTCACTTACCTTGTAGAAATGTCATTGAAGAACCACCGATGGTTCCCTAAAGAACCATTCAATGAGTGGTTCTGTAATTAGCCATTTTTATAAATGAGATGTGCAAATGTGAAGAACCTTTGTGAAGTTTAAAGAACCTTCACATAATTAAAAGGCATTTTACTAGGGCTTTTTACTATGTAGAACATGTAAAACCATATGTATACTAATTGCCACTTTATTAGAAACACATACATTGTGCTTCCACTAACTGGCCACTAAATTAGAAACACCTACCTTGTGCTTCCACTAACTGGCCACTTTATCAGAAACAAACTTTAGATTTTGATGCACAAATACTGCAGAATTTGGAGTTTTGTGATGTATGAACAGAGATGATTACACAACCTCAAATTTTCTACTGTTGACTCATCTCCTGCTGCTGGAATTAATGGAGACAGCGCTACAGCTGCTGATAAAGGGAGATAGAAGAGATTAAACCATCGTAATGTAGTTTATCCAACTTTGAGTAGCTACAGATTACAGTGATATGATGAAAATCCAGTTTATTTCACAGAATGAGGGATGGAGTGATGTGCTGAGGAAATCATGACTGTAGGCAAAATTCTTTCAAAAGGAACCATTTTAAAATTCTTTCACAATCCTTTGAAAAGGAAAACTTTGGGTGTTATCTCCTAAACAGAACCTTTTTTAAAAAGGTTTTTTTTTTTTAAAGAACCATCTACAGCACGGGCGGCACGCTGTCGCCTCACAGCAAGAAGGGCCTGGGTTTGATTCCCGACCGGGTGACCAGGGTCATTTCTGTGTGGAGTTTGCCTGTTCTCCCCGTGTCTGCGTGGGTTTCCTCCAGGTACTCCGGTTTCCTCCCACAGTCCAAAGACATGCAGTCAGGCTGATTGGACATGCTAATTGCCCCTAGGTGTGAGTGTGTGTGTGATTGTGTATGTCTGTCTGTCTGCACTGCGATGGACTGGCGACCTGTCCAGGGTGTATCCTGCCTTCTGCCCAATGACAGCTGGGATAGGCTCCAGCACCCCACCGCGACCCAGAAGGATAAGCGGTTTAGATGATGGATGGATGGATCTACAGCACATTCTCCATCAATCTGAAGAACCTTTCACGATGCAGAGAACTCTTTAATCATGAAAAGGGTTCTCTGCATCATCAAGTTACAAGCTTGACTTTGTAACAGTAGAAGAACCTTTTTGGTGCTATATAAACCCTTTTCAAAAAGGTTCTATATAGAACCATCTACTGCACATTCTCCAAATGAAAATGGTTCTATATAGCACCAAAAAGGGTTCTTCTACTGTTACAAGTTTGACATCATAACTATAGTAGAACCCTTTTGGTGCTTTATAGAACCTTGTGCAATACATTCTCTAACAATCTGAAAAACAATTTCACCATGTATAGAACCATTTAGGCATGCAAATGGTTCTACACACTTAGAAAAGATGGTTTTTCAAGGGTTCTTTAATAAAGAAAATGGTTCTATATAGAACCATGAACACTCAAACAACCTTTTGCATGATTAAAGAGTTATTCGTCAAGTTATAAGCTTGACTTTGTAACAGTAGAAGAACACTTTTTGGTGCTATATAAAACCCTTTTCAAATGGGTTCTCTATAGAACCACCTACAGCACATTCTCCATCAATCAGAAGAACACTTTCACAGTGCAGAAACCCTTTGAGGTCTTCGAGTGTTCATAGTTCTATATAGAAACATTGCCTTTACTACAGAACCCTTGAAGAACCATCTTTTTTAAATGTGTAGATATAACACATGGTTCTATATAGAACCATTGCCTCTACTAAAGAACCCTTGAAGAACCTTCTTTTCAGGTGTGTAGTGTGGACTGTGTTATGTGTATCATTAGTTTTCATGTTTTTACATCAGCGTCACTGTTAGGTTGAAAGTGGTCCAACACCCAAAAATGTCCATTCAAGAACAGCTCAGCTCAGAGGACAGAAGCTGACCAAAGCAGTGGTCTAAAGGTCAGTTCCAGTTCACTGTATGTAGGCCTATTTGGACAGTGTCATGTTGCTGCAGTAGAGCGCCATGCAGTCCTGATATGCTAATACTACGCTGTAGTACGACCCGGTCAGTAAAGATATGTTTGCTGAGACTGAATGGACTCAGTGCTTCCTTTGTGCCTGGCCAAAGTCCATCTTACTACAGTTCCTTATTGAGGAGCTTATCACCCCGTTCCTCCACCGTCTCTCTCTCTCCATCACTACGCTGTCCTCTAAGACTCCTTTGTTCTCTTCATCTCTCGGGAAATTCAACTGAACCATCTCTTTTACATTTTACAGCACTGCAAACTATCCATGTAGATAGAAGAGAGCGATGGGGGAGGAGAGGCTGAGCTGGAAACTTGACTCATGGCCTGAGTGCAGAATATGGAGACTGTGGTTTATAGTGAATATAAACCTGCTACACAGTAGCCACATTTTTATGCAGCCTAATAATCTATTAATAATCCAACTAATAGCTCAATCGGAATAGAATACGTCCATGTAAACACCTCAGTCGGAATAGTTTAGTCTGGTTGAGGCCATTCGGAATACAGTTTCTATCCGACTGATCGAGGTGGGTAATCCTGTAAATAATCCGTTAAACGTAAACGCCTGTATCTGATTACATTCCCTATCGGAAAGTTTAAGTCCGTTCTGATCATATTTGTTGCGTCAGAGTGAAAGTTTATACCGTTCAACATGGCGGAGCAGAAACTGGTCTGCAGAGGAGACGAAGTTTATGCTCTGGTCTTTAAAAGACGGCGGTGGGACGGACGTCCAGCTTATGTGTCTCAGAACACGACGTCTTCCTCTCGGCCTTCTTTAATAAGGACATGTGAAGGACGTTTTCCTAAGTCTGACATCATTTTAAAGCAATTAAAAACACAAGCACTGCTCACTGCTGCTCATCTCACTCTGACTGGACTCACGTGATGCTGGTTGTCATGGTAACGTCTACCCTAAATGGTTCTCTACATGTGCATAATTTTGGATTGGATTACCTGTAGTGAGCATGTAAACAGATTTTCCATCAGATTGTTGAATAGAGTGAGAATAAACACATCAGTCTTCATCTATAATGGGAATGTATTCAATCGGATAGCAGGCAAACATCTTTGCGTGTAAACACAGACACTGTGAAACGTAAACACTAAGGTCAATTTTGATGTATATTCAAGCATTTAAATACAATTCTAAATAAAATATAAATGGCAAAAGCACAAATTGCAATTTTTTTCAGAAGATTTCTCCTCAAATGCATTTTGAAATAATGATCTATCTCTTTTCAGTCACTCCATTAAGGAGAAGTTAAGTGTTGGAACAAATGATCCTTGAGTAAGTGAAAATAGCATAAAAGTTGGTACTGGTCATTGGTCCTTGGCACACAGTACTGATACACAGCCTGTAAACCACTAAGACAAACTTTTTTATCTTGACCTTCAGTGTCTGGTATTTCTAGGCATAAATGATGCATTATGAATTCTTACCATTTGAGCACTAGAAAAAGAAAGCATTGACAAATTGGTGAGTAGGCACCAAAGACCAAGGCCCAAAAATGACTTCCAAAGGCACCCAAGGAGTTCACAGACAGAAATGGAAGAAAAGTATAGACTGGAAATGTCTTCTGGTTTATTTTCAACCACACATGCAATCCACCTGATGTCAAAAACCACTCAACAAATGATAGTTGAAAATGTTGAGCTAATGCAGCTCCTTTAAACATTTTTGGAATGAGCTGGTGTGATGAAGCTCCACTGAACACCTTTGGGATGATTTTGGAGTGAAGAAGCTCCACTGAACATGTTTTGGAATGAGCTGGTGTGATGAAGCTCCACTGAACACCTTTGGGATGATTTTGGAGTGATGAAGCTCCACTGAACATGTTTTGGAATGAGTTGGAAGGATGAAGCTCCACCAAACACCTTTGGGATGAGTTGGTGTGATTAAGCTCCACTGAACATCTTTGGGATGAGTTGGAGTGATTAAGCTCCACTGAACATCTTTGGGATGAGTTAAAGTGAAGAAGCTCCACTGAACATGTTTTGGAATGAGCTGGTGTGATGAAGCTCCACTGAACACCTTTGGGATGAGTTGGAGTGATTAAGCTCCACCGAACACCTTTGGGATGAGTTGGAGTGATGAAGCTCCACCGAACACCTTTGGGATGAGTTGGAGTGATGAAGCTCCACTGAACATGTTTTGGAATGAGCTGGTGGGATGAAGCTCCACTGAACACCTTTGAAATGAGTTGGAAGGATGAAGCTCCACCAAACACCTTTGGGATGAGTTGGAGTGATTAAGCCCCCCCGAACACCTTTGGGATGAGTTGGAGTGAAGAAGCTCCACTGAACATGTTTTGGAATGAGCTGGTGTGATGAAGCTCCACTGAACACATTTGGGATGAGTTGGAGTGATGAAGCTCCACTGAACACTTTTGAAATGAGTTGGAGTGATGAAGGTCCACTGAACACCTTTGGAATGAGTTGGAAGGATGAAGCTCCACCGAACACCTTTGGGATGAGTTGGAGTGATGGAGCTCCACTGAACACCTTTGGGATGAGTTGGAGTGATGGAGCTCCACTGAACACCTTTGGGATGAGTTGGAGTGATGAAGCTCCACTGAACACTTTTGGGATGAGCTGGAATGATGAAGCTCCATTGAACACTTTTGGGATGAGCTGGAATGATGAAGCTCCACTGAACACCTTTTGAACATGTGATGGTTTTTGGCTTGGATGTACAGCTCCAGAAAAACAACTTTACCTGGTATTCACCCTTTGTGTTCTGAGGATGTTCTTTAAGCTTCACATCTTCACACTCAAATATCTAATGTATTAGGAAGTGGTTCCTTAAAGAACCACACATTCTTTAGGGAACTAAAAGTGGCATTGTTGCCAAAAGCACGACCAGTTTTGATTTAGGAAGAAATGTACCACAGGCAGGTCTGAATAGTGTGTGTGCAAGTAAGCAGTCCTTTGTTAAATGAGGCCAACATTAAGGCCAGGTTCCAGCCCAGAACTTAAGGACACCTCAGTCTAGTCCACTTCTATACAACTCCCAACACAGCTGGGCCACGTAATCAAATTCTACCCACACAACCTGTCTCAGGTGTGCTTAGAGTTGGGGTAGAGCAAAAGTATGGACTGGCAGAGAGTTGTTGAGAACTGGATTGGGAAATGCTGGTCTGGAGCTGCTAACCTGAATTGTCAGTCCTCCGTGAGTTTTTTTTTGCACTCTTTTTTTTATTTCCACTCTTAACCCTCTGGGGTCTGAGGACATTCTCTTGATTTGTTCATCTCTTCCTAAACTCTCCTTAAAGGCTCTTCATATAACGTGATCCTCATATGTTTCATATCTAAATGCTCCGTTATCTTCATCACTACTTTCCAAAACCGCTGCAGCAGCTTCAGCAGCTGTAAACTCTCTGCACGCCGTTTCACATGAGTCTCCGATGTGGACTGAATGAGGAATGTAGGGTTTCCGGTGTGATGGTCAGTCCTTAGTGATTTCCTGAGTGTCCGTTGGTCAGTTTCACACAGAATGTAGATGGACATAC
This sequence comes from Colossoma macropomum, assembly GCF_904425465.1. Classification (NCBI taxonomy): domain Eukaryota; kingdom Metazoa; phylum Chordata; class Actinopteri; order Characiformes; family Serrasalmidae; genus Colossoma; species Colossoma macropomum. Next base: position 3,096,073 of record NW_023494804.1, read on the forward strand.
GAACCCACCAGTTCCACACGGTGAGAGGCAGATGATGTGTATCTCAGCCCCTCTTCATAGGCTCATAACTCCGGATGTGAGTCTCGTATGATCTCGTGATCAGATGGAATGGAAAGAGCGACTCTACAGATTCAGGAAGTGTTTGAACTGGATTTCTGTGCTGGATCATCACAAAGATACAGACACAGATATAGAAACATTGAATTTGACGGGCAGGCAAGTTTGTGAACCCCAGAGGTTTAAAAAGGTGCCACAAAGGGTTATTTGAGTGATGCCACTGAAGGGTTCCCTGAAGAACCTTTTAAAGGTTTAAAGAACCTTCATATAATGTGCAGGTTCTAAAGAATTACATTCACATGATGTTTATCTAGAGCAACTTACAATTTAATCATGTTGCAGAGGTTGGTGAATGTAGCGTCAGGTTTATTACCCAATGACTCTTATTAATAAAGTCTGGTTTTCTGGGAAGGGTGGGTTTCAATTAGGCCCCTTTAAAGGGTTCTTCCTAGAACTTTACATTACATGGTGTTTTTTTAAATATTAAAAATGTCTTTCACACTTACACATCTCAGTTACTAAAATGGTTCTCTAAAGAACCATCCATTGAAAGATTTTTTAGGGAAAGAAAAAAGAAAACGTGACGTAAACTCAATGTAAGACTCAAAATTCACTCTGCAGCTTTTTTTTAATCATCGCGCCACTTTACCTGAAAATATGATCATACATCTTTTTTTGTTTTTGCACATGTTCAGACTGGGAAATTCGAAAGAAATCAGAGTAAGAGTTTACATGCACTGAAATCTGATTACTGGGCTAAAATCCAGCCCCTTTATTGGATTTCTTTATTGGATTTTAGACCTTACTCCAATCTAAGAATTATGCTGTTTACAGGACCATTTGAGTAATCAGATAACTGCAGGAATCTGAATATGATCAGACTATTGTGTGCACGTAAACATATTCAATGCTGACACAGTTATATAGAGTACGGGAAACACAAAAATGTGCAGATCCAGGGTCACCAGGTCTGGGAACCTCAATCGTGCCAAGAACCTGTTTGCCAACTTTGTTTTTAAGAGTGTACTTAAATGAGCAGAATTAGGTCTTTCTGAAAGCTCCTCCTTTAGAGGCCCTTTACATGATTTAACTAGCTGAGCTGGCTGGCTTTGGTTGGCGAAGCAAGAACATTCTGTGTTGTGAACCTTATTACCATTATAACAATCTCTTACACGCTCAGAAATAAAGGTGCTAAACTGTCACTGGGTCAGTTCCCCTCTTGTCACTGGGGTGGAACCCTCAAGGCTCCATCTCAGTACCTTCAGTCAGGGAACATAACTGAACCATAATCCACTGAAATGATATGTTCTAAGCTGTACTGACTCCACACACCCCGTCTCGTCTCCAGGCTTTTATTTTACTGTTCTGTTTAAAACATTCGGTTATGAAAAGGTACAAATACAAACTTTTCACCTGGAAAAACTTATTTAAGGTTCACAATCGGACCTTAAAACCACTGTTGGAGCTTTGAGGGAACATTTATGTTGTTTGTACCTTGATGAATGATGAATGTACCTGTACAGAACCTTTATTTCTAACATATTCTGTTTGCTCCATCAACCCTGTCAATAAACAACCACAATCATTAATGTGGCTTCCTCCACTAAACCTCTTAGGTCTCAAGTCTAGTCCTGGAAGGTTGGCAGCTCTTGCTGGGGGAGCAGTGGAGGCACGTCAGTAGATGAAAGGCACCAATTGCCTAATTTGCTTATCAGTTCACTGCCATTCAAAGCAAATAGCTCAGGCTTCTACTCACTTACTCATTCAGTCCAAGCAGCATCGCAGCGAGAGCCTCGGCTAGAGCCCCACCAAAATGAACCTCATCCTCAGCCTGGAGGTGCTCCTCTCTGTGATGGTAGTGACCACAGCGACTGTGGTGGAAGACTTCAACCATGTGGAGAGATGCAAAGACTCACTGTACATGGGCACTCCACCGAGGGGCATCATCGAAACCCACCTGAAGAAGATATGCCAGCGTTACGCCGACAAGCCACGCTACGTAACCCTGTATGACCCCCGCAAGCGCATCCCCGTCTACTCTGCGTACACGTTCAAGAAAAACCGAGGGTGACCGGAGGGTGGACTACCCTTGGATGTACGAGCCTCAGGTATGAACGTTTAGATGTTGTATGAATATAGAATATAGAAATTGTACAAGAATTGTAGTTAGCATTATCATTTAACTAATTAAAGTACAGTAGCAATCACATAGCTATACTTAGTAATTACATAATAAATAATATAACGATAATAAATAATGTGAAAGGATGACACACATATAAATGCAATTAAATGTAACTACACTAGTAATTACATGGCTCAAGTCCACATTTTCTTTTGATTGACCAACATGGAAGTGTAATTAAATGTAACTACACAAGTAATTACATAGTTATGCTTAGTAATTACACAACTATGATCATTTACATTAACATTCATGTTATGCTTGAAAGGTTTCAATGTCAAAGATCACCAACAAGTAAATGTGATTTAATGTAACTACAGAAGTAATTATGTAGTTATGCTTAGTAATAACATACGTTATAATACATTAAATTGACAAAGTATTGACAGGTTTGAGTCTGATTTTTTCATTTCTTTTGATGTGAAAGCTCGACAAAAATGTAAATGTAATTACATGTAACTACACATGTAATTACATAGCTATGCTTAGTAATTACATAATTATAAAGACTTGCATTTACATCAAATGTACATTCTGTATCATCAGCTTCAAGTTTGACTTTTTCATTTCTTTCATTATGAAAGACAAAAATGTAATTGTAATTAGATATAATTACACAAGTAATTACACAGTTATGCTCAGTAATTACATGATAATAATCAATTACATTGACAATGAAGTTCTGACAGGTTTGAGTCAGACTTTTCTTTCCATGTAGAAAAAAAGAAATTAATTAAAGCAATTAAATGTAACTACACAAGTAATTACATAATCTAACATTTTCCATTTTTTGATGATTGACAAAAATGTAAAAGTAATTAAATATTATTATGCAAGTAATTACATACTTATGCTTAGTAACTACATGATTGCAATAAATTACATCGACTTTTGAGTTACATTATTTATCAACAGGTTCAAATCTGATTTTTCCATTTTCTTCTTTTACTTACAAACACTAATGTGGTATGAATCGAAAGTTTAGAATCTGCATTTTCCACATACTTTTTCTGTACGTTTACAGTGAGCTATGAGTCAGAAATAATTCATATAAATGACATGCATGTTATATGCAATAACAATGACATTAATGGAGAAACAATGACCCTTAGAGGTAACAGGCGCGATGGTCTAATGGTGATGCTTATTTTGGGGATTTTTTAATAAGTGCTTATTATTTCTGTATGTGGGTCGACACTTCAGCTCCCCACTCTTCAGACTAATAACTGTATAATAAGCCTGTAGTTTAAGACATTAAAGCACTGCATCCCTCTGATTTCCAGCTTGCAGAAACAGATGGCAATGGAAACATGCTTCCATTCCCTACCGGCTACCTGCACATGAAGTTTGAAGACAGCCAGGCGGTCCTCGAAGACTATTCCGACGTGGTTTTGTACGAGAGAGGTCATCTGAACCCCTGATCAGCACCAATCTGACCCTCATGACCGCGCTGCTACGTACACCTTGACCAACGTGGTGCCTGAAATCCGGGAGTTTAACATCGGGCCCTGGAGAGAGTATGAGGAACGCATTAGAGTTCGCCTCAACAACTACTGCCGTGGAACCGCGTTCATTGTGACCGGTGTGACCACTGCAGGCTACATGATCCGCCGAAACAACCAGGACCGCGTGGCCATCCCAGAAGATGTTTGGTCGGCCTACTGTTGCACCGAATATGACCGAAACGCGCCGCACGACGTCCGAATCCGCTTCCCCACCCAGGGTGCTCTGGCCAAAAACGCCAAGGAGGGCAACGCGGTCCACGAGATGCCCGTGCAGGACCTGGAGAACTTCCTGAAGACCAGAATGGACGTGGACCAGAACCTGCAGATATTCTATGACAACTGCATCTCTCCGTCACCACTGCCGCTCTACCTGCACCACACCATATGACGAGATGCGTCCTTGCCTCACAGCATCGCTGTGCTTCTGGCCTCCACAGGCCTGTTCTCTCTTTCTCTGGCTGCTCTCGCCATGTTTTTATATTCTTCTGTATCGTTACACATGAAAAAGTAGGGCTGTTAATCTCTGACCTTTCAAATATTCTACTCGATTACAATCGTTTAGGAAGAAATTCAGAGCGACATTTCGCTAATTTCATCACGAGTTGATTCAATTATATAATGATTCTTTGGGAAAAGATTCATTGTTTCATGAAATTCAGAGTTTCATCATAATTCAAATCAGTTTGAGTATGATTATTTCAAAAAAGATTCAATTCTTCATAAAATCTCCAGATTTTTCACAATTTGATTCAGTTTGATAATGATTCTTTCAAAAAAGATTCATTGAATCATTTCTCTAATTTCATCACAGTCTGACTTAATTTGAATGTAATTCTTTAAGAAATGATTCAGTGTCACAAAATCTCTAGTTTCATCATCATTTGATTCAATTTGTTAATGATTCTTTCAAAGATTCAATTGTTCTATAATATAATGTGTTCATTATATCATGACATTTCAGATTCCTTCATGATTTGATTCAGGTTGTTTGATTCTTTAGCAAATGACTCAGTTTTAAAGAAATCTCTAATCTCAAGTTTCATCATGATTTAATTAAATCTGACGATGATTCTGTCAAAAAAGATTCAGTGTATTTTATCAAATTTTGACTCAGTTTGATTATGATGTTTTAAGGAAATGACTCAATGCATCATGAAATCTGAAATTTAACTACAGTCCAGAATTATTAAAAAATTTGCCTGAGAATTTGAAAATGGTCTGAAAACTGGCCAAAAATGATACTTATACTTAAATATATACTTTCTTGAATGTTGTTATAATTGATCATAATCAAGTTTCACAATAGAACTATTTGAATTTCAAGCTTTTGATTGATACATTGATACATTTTCCCACCTTTGTGTGCATTTCTGTTAAAAAAAACCCTCTTCTTCTCATCTTAACATGGATTTTAAAAGTGATATTTCTGTATCCTGTCTTTACTGGGTTTGTAGGGTTTGTTAGAAATATGTGTTACTGTTTTGTCTCTGTGATTTATTATTCTTTTCTCTCTTCTGTCGTGTGTAGCTTTAACTGGTTTGTTTAACAGATGTAGGATCGAATAATAGTAACATATAAATCTAAAAACAGAACGTAACGGGTTTGTCTGAAAGGTGTAGAGCTGAAAGGTGTGAAGGTGATTTAGTTGTTTTTTGGTATATAAGATGAATGACATTTTAAATTTGTGTCCAAAAGTTAAAGGACATTTACTACTTTACTACTTTACAGGCCTTTATCTCACACACGGGCCGACGTTTACACGGCCTCTTTATCTCTAAAGAATTCTGCATAATGTGAAGTTAAATGGTGGCAATTTGCCTACACTCACAACGGCTCAGCGACGTTTACAGCTCTCAGTGATCAGCTGTAATTTGAGCCTCGTTTGAAAGCAGTGTGTTAAAACAGAGTCAGAATGACAGAGAAACCCTGTTTTTCTTGGTGTGAATGAAATAAAGAGTCCCTGTATCACATCTCATTGTGTTTCTTTTGAAAAATTGCTTTCACTGCAAAATATCACCATCAGTACATTTACATTTATCACATTTTATATATCAGAGACATATTAAGCTAATGTATTACCAAAGGTGCATAACTATCCTCTCCCTGGCCACTTTATTAGAAACTCCTCCATTGCCTTTGTACAGCTTTGAGACAGATGGTCTTCAGCCTGTAACTGTACACCCACATATTGGATCTATATGATAGTTTTATCTTATAAAGTGGCCAGTTAGTGGAAGCCCAAGGTAGGTGTTTCTAATAAAGTGGCCAGTGAGTGGAAGCACAAAGTAGGTGTTTCTAATAAAGTGGCCAGTTAATGAAAGCACAAGGTAGGTGTTTCCAATAAAGTGACCAGTGAGTGGAAGCACAAAGTAGGTGTTTCTAATAAAGTGGCCAGTTAATGAAAGCACAAGGTAGGTGTTTCTAATAAAGTGGCCAGTTGGTGGAAGCACAAGGTTGGTGTTTCCAATAAAGTGGCCAGTGAGTGGAAGCACAAGGTAGGTGTTTCCAATAAAGTGGCCAGTTAATGAAAGCACAATTTAGGTGTTTCTAATAAAGTGGCCAGTTGGTGGAAGCACAAGGTTGGTGTTTCTAATAAAGCGGCCAGTTAGTGGAAGCACAACGTAGGTGTTTCTAATAAAGTGGCCAGTTAAAAGAAGCACAAAGTAGGTGTTTCTAATAAAGTGGCCAGTTGGTGGAAGCACAAGGTAGGTGTTTCTAATAAAGTGGCCAGTTGGTGGAAGCACAAGGTAGGTGTTTCTAATAAAGTGTCCAGTGAGTGGAAGCACAAAGTAGGTGTTTCCATTATAGTGGCCAGTTAATGAAAGCACAAGGTTGGTGTTTCTAATAAAGTGGCCAGTTGGTGGAAGCACAATGTAGGTGTTTCTAATAAAGAGGCCAGTATGTGGAAGTGCAAAATGGGTGTTTCTAATAAAGTGGCCAGTTGGTGGAAGCACAAGGTAGGTGATTCTAATAAAGAGGCCAGTTAATGGAAGCACAAAGTAGGTGTTTCCATTAAAGTGGCCAGATAATGAAAGCACAAGTTGGGTGTTTCTAATAAAGTGGCCAGTTGATGGAAGCACAAGGTAGGTGTTTCTAATAAAGTGGCCAGTTAATGAAAGCACAAGTTGGGTGTTTCTAATAATGTGGCCAGTTGGTGGAAGCACAAGGTAGGTGTTTCTAATAAAGTGGCCAGTGAGGGGAAGCACAGGGTAGGTGTTTCTAATAAAGTGGCCAGTTAGCAGAAGCACAGGGTAGGTATTTCTTATAAGTTGGCCAGTTGGTGGAAGCACAAGGTCGGTGTTTCCAATAAAGTGGCCAGTTAGTGGAGGTACAAGTTTCTAATTTGTTTTATTTCTATCTGTAAGTCTGTGTGTCTCTCCTTATATGGTTGTGACCAAGCACTAGATAAAGCGTCCACACCAGCACAGTGAATAGTCTCCATCATGTAATGAGACTGCATGAGGCAATTCCTTACTTTCATAACTACATAAATTACACACGCTGTCGTAGTAATTACAGAGTAATAAGCCTTCAGACTACTAAATAAACAATAATTGCAGAGTATAAGGATGGTAAGTGCTGTAGAGTGACAGTAGGAAATGGGAGGAGAGTGGTGACGCTGCAGAGTTAAAGGGAAAGTTCAAGGGTGCTGCAGTGAGAGAGCGAGAGAGTGAAGATAAAGCGACAGTAGCAGGATGAAAGGCTGGCTGTACCTGCTGCTGTGCCTCCCGCTGGCCCATGCCGGGGTGGTGCAGGATTTTAACCATGTGGAGCGGTGTAAAGACTCGCTCTACATGGGCACTCCACCAAGGGGCTACCTGAACCACGGGCACAAGAAAATCTGCCAGCGGCTGCAGGACAGGCCGCGCTACGTGACCCTGTACGACCCCCGCAGGCGCATGCCCATCTACTCGGCTTACACCTTCAAAAAATCAGATGGGGAGAAGAGCGTGGACCAGCCCTGGATGTACGAACCTCAGGTGAGACTGAGTGAGACACTGAATGAACTTCAGTGTCACACGACCAGACTATATTACACTAACACAGATATTGGAAAAATACAATGCAATAGAAATATAAATACCCAACTTTGAGCCCAAAGTTTTGTTACACATTTCTATAACCTGAGAATAGCTCAGCCTGTTTGCACTGAAGTCCCTGTAGTTACTGAATAATAAGCCTTGGTGTGGAATAACCCTGAGATTTTAATGGGGTCATTTTTTTTGTACATAGAAAAACATGGGGTGAAAACCAGGGGCGTCCAAACTTTTGCATACAAGTACATAAGTGTATTGAAATAAATTTATAGAAATAAGGCACCATAATTCACATCAATATTATATTAGTAACTACATGAAAAGGATGAAACATGGTTGAGTTTGGGTCCTGGCACACTAGTCTGGACCTGCCATGGTTCTGTTAATATTGAGGGGTTAATTAAAGAAACTGTACAGACTTATGCAAAAGTTTGAACACCCCTGGTTGAATGACATGTTTTGTTGATTTTCTTAGTATAAATAAGTTAACACAGTTAAACATAGCATCTTCTGCTAATTTTAGAGCACAGTTTCTATCTATTTGCTGGAGAAATATGAAAAATATAAAATTTAAAGTATGCCATAACTTCTGTCCAGGCAGCATTTAATATTTTCACCTCATTTACCTTTTTTTCACTTAGAAAATCAACAAATACAGGGAATTTGCTCAGGGCCCAAAGTTTTGCATACAACTGTACACATAAGTTACATCTCAGTTTGTGCGCAACTCTATAGCATAGAATAAAATAGAATAGTTCTGATGTTTATTTTTTATCGTGGACATATCTTTTATTAGAATAGAATAGAATAGAATAGAATAGAACCGATGTTTATTATCTATTATGGAAACATATCTATTATTAGATTGAATAGAAAAGAATACAATAAAATAGAATAGAATAGAACAGAATAGAATAGAATAGATATTCATTATCTGTTAAGGAAATGTCTATTATTAGAATAGAATAGAATAGAATAGAATAGAATACAATAGAATAGAATAGAATAAATGTTTATTATCTATTATGGAAAAATATCTATTATTAGCTTAGAAAAGAATAGAATAGAATAGAATAGAATAGAATAGAATAGAACCAATGTTTATTATCTATTATGGAAACATATCTATTATTAGATTGAATAGAAAAGAATACAATAAAATAGAATAGAATAGAACAGAATAGAATAGAATAGATATTCATTATCTGTTAAGGAAATGTCTATTATTAGAATAGAATAGAATAGAATAGAATAGAACTGATGTTTATTATCTATTATGGAAACATCTATTATTAGATTGAATAGAATAGAATACAATAAAATAGAATAGAATAGAACAGAATAGAATAGAATAGATGTTCATTATCTATTATGGAAAATATTAGAATAGAATAGAATAGAATAGAATAGAATAGAACTGATGTTTATTATCTATTACGGAAACATATCTATTGTTAGATTGAATAGAATAGAATACAATAAAATAGAACAGAATAGAATAGAATAGATGTTCATTATCTATTATGGAAAATATTAGAATAGAATAGAATAGAATAGAATAGATTTGCCATTTGGTGGAATATCTCAGGTGTCCAGCACAGTGAAGGTGAGACAGGTAACAGTCAGGTGAGACACTGTCCAGTTCACACACACAACAGGAGAGACTCGCGCTAACACACTGCTCAGTTAAAATGCAAACTGAGTGATAAGAGGATACGAGAGAGTCCGAGCAGTCGTGATCAGGATATACGACTGTATGCATAAGCAAAAGTGTGAGTAGTGTAAATGTGAATAAGTGAACACATCCTCTACAGAGAACACACAGAAACATGATTTTGAAGTGCTGTTCCTTTGCTGAGTTTAACATATTGAGGGGAATAATATCAAAAATAACATGCAAAGCGTGCCATAACTTTTGCACAGACTATACTTTGTGTTTTTTTTCCCCAATAGGATTAATGCAGTAAATAAACAGTAACTGTGCATTAAAAAGTGTAGAAGTGTGTCTCTGGAAGGATGTGTTCACTTATTTACACTAAGACTGGACGTTACTAAGTTACTGGACGTGGCCGTTGCAGAGAAACACGGCTTCCGCTAAATTAAAGGTCGGCAACTTGCAGCTCCGGAGCTGCATGCGGCTCTTTTACTGCCCTGTTGAGGCTCCACAGCTGAATCTGATTAGTAGGTAAAAATAAAATAATCCTCCTTTACAGTAAAATAAAGCTCTGCTGATCGTTCAACACAGTTTAACAATAAATGGTCTTAAACTCTGGAGTTAATGTAGAACTGCTAATTCACCCTTTAACCCTGAAGATCAGCGCAGACTGCTGGTCACCATAGCAACACAGACAACAGTCTCGCCTAGCTAGTAGCTAACGAAACGGCAAAGAGAGAGATTTAAGAAGACCATCTAGAATATGGACTTATTTGCTTCTATAATCACTTCAGCTGGTTTCCTGATACGTTTATTCTGCAGCGAAAAACTGTCAAACACTAAAAAGTCGTGAAGCTGAAGTCAGTTTCTCATTCGCCAGCTTCTTGTTCAAATTGTCCCGTTCCACCTTAAATGGTACAGCAGTTACATTCTGGCACCTCATGCACCATTTAAGGTGGAACGAGAAATTTTACAAGAAGCCGCAAATGAGAAGCGACTTTAGACCCATAAAAATTTGGATGTTGAGACATTTTACAAAAACTTTTTTACTTTTGAGGAAAAGTTTCCTGCAGGAGATGTGAGAAAAGTGGCTATAGCTGAGCTAAAGCTTAAAGCAGACCAAAGTAAGTCTGCGTTTTCGTTTATATTATATTTTTCAGCCTATACCACATCAGCACATACTGAGACACATTTGCAGCCAAGATGGTTTGATTGGTTTGATTTTTATTGAAAGGACAAAATCGTTCTTGTTAGCATTTGGGTTGCTAACCCTGTGCTAAAGCAACGACAATAACAACGATGATGAGTAGAGTGTACAGATTACTTACGTGCTCGGGTTTGAAGGGAAAACAGCCTCATCTCAGTTTCAGTGGTTTGTCTGCTGATGATGAGCAGAGGAAAACTGGTTTTGTGCATTTAACAAAGGAGCAGACTTTGTCATACGGAGGAAAAGAACCTCTGTGTCTTCTTTTCACCACTGCTGACCAACGTTAACATGCAGTTTGTGCTTTAAAGTTGCTGCTGCAGCCGCTTTCAGAGGAACAGTTTTCATTTTCCCCCTCAAAACCTGTCAGTATCTGAGAGAGCGAGAGCTCAGCGGGGAGCAGATGTTCGTTCACTGGTGCCGGTGTTTATAGAAAACGTCTACAGTGGCGCTACGGACCCTGGCGACCCTGCGCGCCCCCTGCTGGTGTGTGTGCATCATTAGCTTTTTGCCAAGCAGTTATTGTTAGTGAGCTGTTTCAACATCTCCAGCTAGCACGGCTAATCTAGCGTTTGGTTATAGTTATTTTCACCTATTCAGTGATTTATCACTCTGCAGACGTTAGCTGACGATACTGTGCTCTGATAGCTTTTGGTGTTTGGTTCTCTAACAGTTCTGCACACAACCTCGAATTCCATCTCAGCAACTATGACAAAGATAAAGTGAGACACCTTTCCACACTCTCAGGAATAAAGGTACTAAGCTGTCACTGGGTCAGTGCTCCTCTTGCCACTGGGGTGGAACCCTCAAGGGTCCATCTCAGTACCTTTAGTCAGGGAACATAACTGAACCATAATCCACTGAAATGATATGTTCTAAGCTGTACTGACTCCACACACCCCGTCTCGTCTCCAGGCTTTTATTTTACTGTTCTGTTTAAAACATTCGGTTATGAAAAGGTACAAATACGAACTTTTCACCTGGAAAAACTTATTTAAGGTTCACAATCAGACCTTAAAACCACTGTTGATCCTTTGAGGGAACATTTACACTGTTTGTACCTTGACGAACGAAAATGTACCTGAACAGAACCTTTATTTCTAACAGTGATATTCTGTTTGCTCCATCAACCCCTGTCAATAAACAGCCACAATCATTAATGTGGCTTCCTCCACTAAACCTCTTAGGTCTCAAGTCTGGTCCTCGAAAGTTGGCAGCTCTTGCTGGGGGAGCAGTGTAGGCACGTCAGTAGATGAAAGGCACCAATTGCCTAATTTGCTTATCAGTTTGCTACCATTCAAAGCAAATAGCTCAGGCTTCTACTCACTTACTCATTCAGTCCCAGCAGCATCGCAGCGAGAGTCTAGGCCACAGCTGGGTCACAATCAGACCTTAAAACCACTGTTGTACCTTTGAGGGAACATTTACACTGTTTGTACCTCGATGAATGACGAATGTACCTGCACAGACCCTTTATCTCTAACAGTGCATGGTGAGCTGAAGTGACACGAACGCCTGTATTTCTGAGGTTAATAACTGTCCATAAGGCTGTAGCGAAACTTGTTTACCCAGCATTTATGTACTTTTGTACATACTGTTTGTTGTGAAAAGGGCCTATAGAACAGGCTTTGGCTTTAATGGGTTGCAAATAAACTGGAATTGTAAGCATGGCCAAGAGAAAAATATCCAGTGAATATTTTATTTATTTTGTAATATTCTGTGCTGAATAACATTTGCCATTTGGTGGAATATCTCAGGTGTTCAGCACTGTGCAGGTGAGACAGGTAACAGACAGGTGAGACATTGTCCAGTTCCAACACACACACTCCACACTAACACACTCAGTTAAAATGCAAACTGAGTGATAAGAGGATACGAGAGAGTCCGAGTAGTCGTGATCAGGATATACGACTGTATGCAAAAGTGTGAACAGTGATAATAAGTGAACACATCCTCTACAGAGAACTCACTTCTGCACATTTAAACCACAGTTACTGTTTTATTTTACTGAATTTACAACACTGGGGAAAAAAATAAACCATAATCTACAAAATGTGTCATCACTTTTGCACAGGTCACTTTTAATGGATTGTTTTTTCCCTCAATATCGCTGCTGTCGGGAGAAAGTCTTGTATTTTTTCCCTCAATCTCCCGTTTTTTACGTTTTTCAGTTTTTGGCATCATTTGCAAATGCCTGTTGCTCTTTACATTGTATGTAAATTTCATGATGAACGGACCAAAAGAAACGGCCCAAAATTACTTGGGAAAAAAATCTGGTTCCATTGACTTACATTAAAAGTAAGGTATGTTTTTTCCTTCTCCTGTAAAGTTACCATTTTGGAGAAAAAGATTCGGTTCTGACAGCAGCGATATGTTAAATTGAGCAAATAAACAGTTATTGTGCATTAAAATGCACTGTCTGTATATATAACCATCTGCAAAATAGTCAGAAGAACCCATTTATGATGCAAAGAACTCCTCAACCATGCATTGAGTGTTCATGGTTCCATATAAAACCATTTCCTTTACCAAAGAACCCTTTAGTAAAGAGTGTAGCACAAGGCCTGGAGACTGACCACTTACATAAGACGCCTGCTCATCAGTGTTTCCTCTGAAATTAAGGGAGTAGCGACAAAGCGAGAGAGGAGGGTGAGAAAGGGACGAGATGAGAAGCAGAACCTTCAGCAGGAATAAAATCAGCCACCTCTTCATCTCCTCTGCTCCCTCTGAGCTTGTTTGCTGTTATTGCTATTGAACCAGCGCCACACGCTTAAACATGTAATATCACTGCCATCAATAATGCTAATAACCGATGAGAGATTGCAGAGGGGAATTAGAGAGCGGGAGGGCGGTGGAGGAAGAGAAAGAGAGCGCCAGAACAAAACTCATTCATTCTGTCCGAGCTCGTTAGCTTTGCAGCGGCAGCATTTTCATCCTCATTTGTGTTTCTGCTAGATTAGATTAGCGCCGCGCCACATGAAAGGCACCTTTGAGAAATGTCATAGTAAAGCGTCCGAGCTCACTCACTCCGACAGCTGTGCGTGTGGGGAGGCCTCAACCTGTCATTGCCTGTGAATTATGGTTCAGGTGGGGAACCCTCAGGGCCCTGTGAGTCCAGTGAAATAAAAAATACATGTCTGTCATTTTTATTTAATAGAATTATCACACTTATTTTGTTTATGCTCTACAAGTTTTGCAGTAATGCTGTTATTTCATTGTTAAAGGGGAATTTCACAGATTTTTAATTATGCCTGCATAATTCAGTGTATGAGATATAAACAGAGTGATTCAGAGTGGTTTGGTATGAAATGGTTCAGATGGCTTTACAGTGGTGGTGATAGGAACCAGGGGTCCCCATGACTACAACACAAATATAGACATTTTATTTACTATCCAGAACCACCAGTGAACCTACACGAGTCTTCTGAGTTTATATGGAATGTTGATGATGGAAAATAGTGGAAAATCTGAAAAATAAGATGTCCTTTGAGGACTATTTTGCCTTAGAATGCCCTGTTTTATCCCTTTACCATGAATGGATTAAAATAAATGGATTGAAATTTGGTTTAGGCCAAAACTACAGTGGATCAGTGTCTCAGACATCAGGCAGTGTATTCATTTCATGTAGTAACTTTCTGTGAGGGAGAAAGTTAAAGATCTCTCGTGCTCTCCCATTGGTCAGGACTTCAGGAGCTGAAAAGAAGGCCTTACACAATAGATTAACTACCAACATACAAGCTGACAGAGGAATCAACCAATCACGCTTTGGTTGCCAATGAGCCCAAGTCTGTGAGACAAAAACATCACTCTGGGCCCTCTTGAAGTTCTAGATACACCTCAGACTTTGAATACAAGTCGTCTAGCCTGCTTCCAGTTAGCTGTTAGGAATGGAAAACAGCAGCGGCAGCTCTACGTCAGAACCCTTTACTGAAAGAGTCACTAAAACTGATATATACAAGCTCAGATATATGATAATGTCTGTTAAAAGCTTTAAACGCCAGCATTTAATCTAGAACCCTAAAATTACTCACGTGAATCAGTGCTAGCTCAGCAAAAACACACTACTAGAATCCCATTAGCATCAACTACACTCTTAAAAATGAAGTTCTTCAAGGCTTTATTAGTAAAGAAAATGGTTTTATGTAGAACTATTAACACTCATAGAACCCTTTGCATGTTTATAGGGCTTTTTGCATCGTTCTTCAGATCGATGGAGAATGTGTTTTATGGGGTTCTATATAGATCCATTTTGAAAAGTGTTCTATACAGCACCAGAAACAGTTCTTCTATTGTTATGCACCAAAAAAGGTTCTTCTACTGTTACAAAGCCTGTAACTATAGAAGAACGCTTTTAATGCTATATATGTAGAACCATATAAAACACATTCTCCATCAATCTGAAGAACACTTTCATGAGACAAAGAACTCTTTAATCATGCAAACGTTCATGGTTCTATATAGAACCATTTTCTTTACTAAAGAACCCTTGAAAAACCATCTGTAGTACCATCCTATTTGGTGCTATATAGAATCGTTTTCAAAAAGGTTCTATATGGAAACACCTACAGCGCATTCTTCATCAATCTGATGAATACAATACATTACATCTACAATACATTCAGAAGAACCCATTTACGATGCAAAGAACCCTTGAATCATGCAAAGGGTTCTTTGTGTGTTCATGGTTCTGTATTGAACCATTTTCTTTACTAAAGAACCCTTGAAGAACCATCTTTTATAAGTGTGTAGTAACAATAGAAGAATCCTATTTGGTGCTATATAGAACCGTTTTCAAAAAGCACATTCTCCATCAATGTGAAGAATACAATACATTACATCTGCAATACATTCAGAAGAACCCATTTATGATCCCAAGAACCCTTTAATTAGGGTTCTTTGTGTGTTTATAGTTAGTATGTAGGGTTAGTCAGAGTTGATTTTTCCTTGTTTTGGCATTTACCATAGAAATGAACGGCAGAACGCTAAAAAATACGGCTGTCACCCTAGCAACCACCTGGAACACCATAGTGATCACCTTGTCACACACTTATAACCAGTCGCCTAGCAACAACTTAATAACCACTTAAAAACCATTGTAACCATAAATCAACACCCTAGCAATACGGGGAAAGTATATATTAGCTCTCTCTCTTTATTTACAGCTGGCCTCAGGTCTGGGCAGCAGTAACATGGAGCCGTTTTCTCCGTCTTCAAGCACGCGGATGCTGATGGACTCTCAGGCCACCCTGGAGGACTTTGCGGATGTGGTCCAGTACGAGAGAGGTCATCTGAACCCTGACCAGCACCAGGCCGACCCCGTGGACAAAGCAGCCACTTACGCCCTCACCAACGTCGTCCCACAGATCAGAGAGTTTAACGTGGGCCCGTGGGGGCAGCATGAAGACCGCATCCGGCAGCGGCTAAACAACTACTGCCGCGGGACGGCCTACGTGGTGACCGGCACCACCACGGCCGGCAACATGATTCGCAGGTAGGAGTAAGGCTGTATATCAACCCAACGGGCTCCAAAAGAATGTCCGGGTCTCAAAAATCAACATTATACTGATGAAGATATGATGATAACTCACTCACATTCTGGGACGATGTGTCCTTCACCGAGTTTTGAGTTCTGTTTCAACGCAGATGCAACCGTCACATTCATCCGCTCAGGGAAGGGGTCTGACGCATGCATGCAATTACACATTTCCACCAGAGAGGTCACCAAAACGTACATAAGGCAGCATTAAGTTTTAACCATCTCTCTCCATCGGCTTCTTTCTTTGTATTTAACATTTTTTCATGCTGTATGAACCATAATTTAATATTATAAATGTTTATAAATTTAATGTTATAAATTAAATTAGCTACCATGACTTAGCTAGCTAGCTAACCACTTTAGCTACAAGGAAGTAGCCCAACCAACCATTAGAGGACGCAAACCTACAACCCAAAAATGGCAGTTTTAGAGCCTCTGTTGACTTCAGCTCTGCAGATGAATGACGTTTGTTTGTGCTGCTCTGAATAATGTGTTTATGTTGTTGAACATCCGTATCTGCAGGAATAACAATGACCGGGTGGGCATTCCAGAGTACATGTGGACGGCGTACTGCTGCACCGATTTTGACCGCAACGCTCCCTACCTGGAGCGCTACCGGTTCCCCGCCTTCGGGGCCTACGGCCTGAACGACCGGGTTAACAACGCTGTGGTGGAGGTGCCTCTCAAAACCCTGGAGAAGTTCCTGAAAGGACGCATGGACGTGGACAAGAACTTCCAGATATTCTACAATGACTGCGTCCCAGATGAAATGTAGCTTTAATCATCTTCCATTATCTCTATTGTCTATTATGTTACATGCATATATTATAAATCACCTGCTTCTATGGTAATATACATAACATATGACCTTTATGTATTATACATAGGGGTAATTACATATTTATAGCTTTAACTCTGCTGGTCTCAGCATATCGCTGTTGTTGGAAGAAAATCTTGTATCTCCAAAATGGTAACTTTACAGGAGAAGGAAAAAACATACCTTACTTTTAATGTAAGTCAATGGAACCAGACTTTTTTCCAAGTGATTTTGGGTCGTTTCTTTTAGTCCATTCATCATGAAATTTATAAACAATGTAAAGGGTAACAGGTATTTTCAAATTATGTCAAAAACTGAAAAACAACAAAAATGGAGATACGAGGTTTGTTCCGACAGGAAAATTCTGTGATATTCAATTTTATGTTCAAAATACTGTGAACCTGCCCGCAAACTGAAAGATTTTAAACAGATTGGAGAAATAAACAAACAAACAAACAAAAAATCTGTGTTCTGGTGAAATTCATGAATTACGTTTTATCTCTAAGCTTTATAAGGGCCTTTATATGAACACCTTACTATTAAGAAAAGTGAACTACTGTTACAAATATAGCTTATAAAGCAATCAGGCATAACATTCTGACCACCTCCTTGTTTCTACACTCATTGTCCATTTTATCAGCTCCACTTACTCTATAGGTCCACTTTGCAGTTCTACAGTTACAGACTGTAGTCCATCTGTTTCTCTGCATACTTTGTTAGCCCCCTTTTACCCTGTTCTTCAGTGGTCAGGACCCCCATGGACCCTCACAGAGCAGGTACTATTTGGGTGGTGGGTCATTCTCAGCACTGCAGTAACACTGACGTGGTGGTGGTGTGTTAGTGTGTGTTGTGCTGGTACGAGTGGATCAGACACAGCAGTGCTGCTGGAGTTTTTAAACACTGTGTCCACTCACTGTCCACTCTATTAGACACTCGTACCTTGTCAGTCCACCTTGTAGATGTAAAGTCAGAGCCGATAGCTCATCTCTGCACAGTTTGTGTTGGTCATCCTCTAGTCCTTCATCAGTGGTCACAGGACGCTGCCCACAGGACGCTGCTGGCGGGATATTTTTGGTTGGTGGACTATTCTCAGTCCAGCAGTGACACTGAGGTGTTTAAAAACTCCAGCAGCACTGCTGTGTCTGATCCACTCAGACCAGCACAACACACACTAACACACCTCCACGTCAGTGTTACTGCAGTGCTGAGAATGATCCACCACCCAAATAGTACCTGCTCTGTGAGGGTCCATGGGGGTCCTGACCACTGAAGAACAGGGTAAAAGGGGGCTAACAAAGTATCAGAGAAACAGATGGACTACAGTCTGTAACTGTAGAACTACAAAGTGCACCTATATAGTAAGTGGAGCCGATTAAATGGACAATGAGCGTAGAAACAAGGAGGTGGTCATAATGTTATGCCTGATCGGTGTATATGGAGTTTAAACTAGCGATTGGTTCAAATTGGTTTAAGATTAACTCACTTCCTTTTACTTGAATTCAAATACTAAAAATGTAAAATTCAAACATCTTCAAGCAATAATTATATTGAAGTCTCTCTATGAAAAAAATAATCTACATTTTGCTTAATTGCATTTTAGTCTTTCAGCATTTAGTTTCTTCTTCCTTTTTCTGAATTTAAAGGGGAATTCCACCACAATTTCTGCATAATTCTGCCAGTGAGATGTAAATAAAATTAAGAAATTTGAAATGCTGAAACGCACAATTCTGGAGTCAGAATACATCACAGATGTGGTGATAGGAACCAGATGTCTGAATAGTTTAAAGGGGAGTCCCACCAATTCTTTGAATTCCTGCATAATTAAATGGCTAGGATGTAAACAGTCGTTCAGAGTGGTTTGGTGTGAAACGCTCTGTTCTAGATAAACTTACAGAGTCAGAACTGTTCACAGTGGTGGTGATAGGAACCAGACGTCCACCTCTAAAAGCTCCCTCACAGAAAGTTACTACATGAAATGGTCATGAATTCACTGCCTGATGACTGAGACATGCTAAAATTTCCCCTTTCATTTCATTATGTTGCCCTGGTTTAGATCCTAGGTTGCTTTCCTGTTCTCACTGTAGAGCTATAGCATTATCTTTTAGGCCAAAAGGATCCAAAAAGAGAAGAACAGAGCCGAACAAACTTCCTATGCTGATAGATACTGAATGTACTAACAGCATTTCAGGATTGTTTTTGGTCCGCTCTGGTATCTTCTCTAACTTAAATGGAAATTTTTCCAAGTTTCTGCACTGAGTGTTTGTGATGTAAACAGAGTGATTCAGAGCGGTTTGGTGTGAAATGGTTCAGATGTCTTTACAGTGGTGGTCATAGGAACCAGGGGTCGCCATGACTACAACACAAATATAAACATTTTATTTACTATCCAGAACCTCCAGTGAACCTACACGAGTCTTCTGAGTTTATATGGAATGTTGATGATGGAAAATAGTGGAAAATCTGAAATTGAAAATTTTGTTTGGGGACTATTTTGCCTCACAACACCCTGCATATTATGTATCCCTCCACCATGAATGGCCATGAATAAGGCCAAAATCTTCTCAAAACTATCATAAAACAGTGTCTCAGTCATCAGGCAGTGAATTCATAACCATTTCATGTAGTAACTTTCTGTGAGGGAGCTTTTAGAGGTGGACGTCTGGTTCCTATCACCACCTCTGTGAACAATTCTGACTCAGTAAGTTTCTCTGGAACAGAGCGTTTCACACCTCGACTCGGTTTACATCTCAACCATTTAACTATGCAGAAATTTTGAAAAAACGGTGGAATTCTCCTTTTTAGTTGGCTCTGGCTGCTTCAGTCATTGACACAACAACAGAGTTACTTGTGGAATAAGCTCACAAGTATGCTGGAATGCTGAAGCGTGCCGCTGCTAATCTGTGTGTCTCCACCAGATGGCGCTGTCGTCAAACTCAACTCAGCCATCAAAGCCTTCAGAAAAGTGAGACTTGCATTAAAATGCTTTATAATTCAAAGATAAATCACATAGATTCACATTTATTTTCAAGAACTACTTTATATTTAGTAAGATTACAAGTTAGTAACGTCAGGCGCATCCAAAAGGCCAGAGTTGCCTCTGAGAGGCTTTAAACCAGGCAGAAAGGCCACTCGGGCCTGCAGGAGACACCTGACACAGGCAGTGCATTCAAAGGCCAGAGGAACCGCGCATGCAGCAGGGTGAAGTAGTTGCATGCCGTTCAACGATCTACGACCCAAAATGCAAAAGCTGGCCGTGAATGCTCTCAGATTCAGGTAGAACATCTAAAGCTACACCTATTCATAATAATTAGGGGGTCCTTGTGCATTAAGCATGAGAGATGCAGCTACAGCACATGTATCTGAACCAGTTTAACCCAACAAAGTACTGAAATATAAGTGTTGTTTTTCAGTTTTATACTGAAAATGACTGATGTGCTGGACATATTATTGGTCTCATAATTGCACGTGGGCTGGAACTGGACATTATGAGGTCAACCGACCTTATAGGCCCACTGTGCATCCTTTTATTTATTCAATTTCCAGTCAAAACGGCCATTAAGTGCAGAAAATTACACAGAGCTAAATCTAATATCAGCTGGTTGAGTGTTCAGTGTGTCACTCTTTACCTTTATTACAGCTTCCATTCTTTTCAGGAGACTCACTTTCAGTTCCTCAAAGAATCTGCAGACACACCGCCAAAGTTCAGTCTTAGAAGCTGGTTGATCATTTTCTGAAGTAATCAAACACATTCAGTGGTGTTGAGGCCTGGACTGGTTTGGGCTCTTGTACACTCTTGAAAACGATGGTTCTATGTAGATCCTTTTTGAAAAGAGTTCTATATAGCACCAAAAAGGTTCTTCTATTGTTACAAGCTTGACATCATAACAATAGAAGAACCCTATTTAATGCCATATAGAATCCTTTTTGAAAAGGTTCACTATGGAACCATCTACAGCACATTCTCCACCAATCTATAGAACCATTTCACGATGCAAAGAACCCTTTAACCATGTAAAGGCTTCTTTGGATGTTTATGGTTCTATAAAGAACCGTTTTCTTATTAAAGAACCCTTGAAGAACCATATTTTTTAAGAGTGTACTTGGCCATTTTTGACTGAATGACAGATGGTCTCTGACTTTTGCACCTCTTCAGAAATCTGCAGACTCACCTCCAAAGTTCAGTCTTAGAGGCTGGTTGATCATTTTCTGGAGTAATCAAACACATTCAGTGGTGTTGAGGCCTGGACTCTGGGGTGGTCAGTCCATTGTGTTGAGAACACCAGCATCTTCTTTGATTTATTGTTTTCTGCCTGTTGCCTTTTTCAGTAGCGGCTTCTTCACTGGGGGGGTTTACTACGGTGGCCGACAAGGCCCAAAACACTGTAAAATTAAAAAATGAGCTGCAAACACAGGAAGCACGTCCGTCAAAATGGCAAATTTACACTGCATTTTACAAACAGTCTCCAAAAAAATAAAAATGGGCCACAAAGTCGTAGACGTCATCAAAATGGCGACACCAGTGCTAAGTTTTACAAACATGCTGCAAATACAGAAGAACACGCGCAGCTCCAGAGAAACGCTACCCAGCGGAAATGTTTACAGAGGACACTCAAAGAAGACGGAGCCGTTCAAGCTTTTCTCAGAACTGACCAGACGCTTGTGGATAAAATCAGGAAAAAAGGCTTTACTGGTTAGAATGTGATCCGAGCTCGTTGTCAGAAATGAGGCATGGGTCAAATCCAAAACAGACCAAAAATACAAAAGGACGATCATAACAAAGCAGGCCAACAAGATCAAAAAGGTAGTGATGTCACCCTTGACCCTGAAGCTTCGTGTCACAAAGGTTGCCTCGAACCACTGTGTTGATGCCTGATTGATCATGTGACCACTCACGTCTGAAGCTTCGTTTCAGGGAGTGATTCAAAAGTAGCAAATCACTGAGTGGGCTTTGAGGGTCGTTCAAGGATTGAAAGAGAGAGAAATCAAAACAAATAGCGAGTAGAATGGAACCAGGGAGAAAAAGAGGGCGTTCTGTAGTTTTGGAACACAATTTTCGCCATCAACTAAAGTATTTTAGAGCGTTTTATAAGAAATTTTATAAATTTTATAAAACTTTTGAAGAAATATTATAAAAATAAAGAAAAAACTTAGCCTTAAAATAGGTAATGGACTAGGGCTGTGAAAAATATAAGTCGGTAATCAAAAGCCCTGCTCAGGAGTTTGTCAAAAAAATGTTCGAACTTGAGAATAATTACATAACAATAAATGTGTTCTGGGTGTTTATTCTGAATACATTACTGTTTAAAGCATGATAATAAAATACATGGAAGAGTCCAATGCCATTCAAATCCAGCCTGAATTATCACAGAACTGCTTGTAGCGCATCATAATGTAAAGTGATGTAAAGTAACACTGTAAAAAATGATTCTGTAATTTTACAGTTACTTTCTGGTAGCACAGTTGTCAGTTAATGTAACTAATCAATTAAAAGGTGTTTTCACACTTTTTTCCGGACCCAGGATCACTTACTCTGCCAGTTTGGTACGTTTGGTGAAGTGTGAGAGCTGTTGTCGAGCCCGGGAACGTCCAGAGAACCAATCTCTGGTCCTGAAATTGATAATCTGGGGTTTACTTCACATCCGCTGCGTGTGTGGAAGCATTGGCTCCCGGCGCCGCATGTGAGGTTGCATAATTGGTCCATTGTGTAACGTAACTGCTTTGATTTATAATGTTGTTGTAATAAATGGTGATGCAAAAAGATTCACCTGATTTCAAAATGATTTATTCCACTTGTAAATCATTACAGATCAATGCAGTGAACTGTAAAAGGTTTAAATGAACGTAAACTTTTATGTTAACTTTTAACTTTTAACCTATTATGTAATTGCTCAGTGCTCAGTATGAACCTCCTCCAGCTGTACAGACAACATCAACACCATAGTCAAACTCATCCCATACTGGATTGAGCATGTCGGGTGTCGCTGCACTCACGGCTCTTTCAGTGCGATTTCGGAGATCATCCAGTGTTGTGGAACCAACGACGAACGCTCTGAGCTGTTGGAGCTTCACTGATCATGAAAATCACACTGCACAGTTATGACGGATTCACTCTTGTTGAAGTGGAGAATGCAGAACGCTTTCTGTCAGAAACTCTATGACCCCCTCTTTCAATTGGAATGTGATTGGTTCCTAGGCAACTCATGATTGTACAAATATGGTGCTTTGAAATCAGATGAATCTTTTTGAATCACCCTGTAAGTTCACCTCTGTGGAGCGAGTGTGTGTAGTGAGAGTATGGTGAATAATACCTTGTGTTGGCCTGCAAGGCTAAAAACCTATGAGAAAGGCTTGCTGGCGCTCCTGTACAGTAAAATGCCATGTATCAAAAAGAGCTTTGAGAGTTTATATCCAAGGACACAAATAAAAAGCAGCAAACTGTTGAGGCTGTGCTGACTACTCTGCAAACTGACACAGGGAAGTGTCGTATGGAATTGTGCAATCGACCCACAGTTTAGATGGAATTCTTGTGCGTGAAAGCAAACCAGCAATAATAAGCCCCTCCCCCAAACAAGCCCAGAATCAATCCTGGGTACAGATTCAAGTATTTGGGACCAACGTGTGCAGCATAAACATTCACTGGCAAAAGTGAGCTGACTTTTATGTGAGCAGATAACTAATATCATTGCAGGGTGATGTGAATTAGCTGAATGTAACTGTGTCTGTGTTTACATGCAAAGATTTTTGCCAATCCGATTGAACACATTCCGATTATAGATTAAGACTGATGTGTCTATCTGCTCACTCCATTCAACAACCTGATGAAATCTCTGTTTACATGCTCACTACAAGTAATCTGATCCAAAATGACGTGCATGAGTAGATAACCACTTAGTGTAGACGTTACCATGACAACCAGCATCACGTGAGTCCAGTCAGAGTGAGATGAGCAGCAGTGAGCAGTGCTTGTGGTTTTAATTGCTTTAAAATGATGTCAGACTCAGGAAAACGTCCTTCACATGTCCTTATTAAAGAAGGCCGAGAGGAAGACGTCGTGTTCTGAGACACATAAGCTGGACGTCCGTCCCACCGCCGTCTTTTAAAGATCAGAGCATAAACTTCGTCTCCTCTGCAGGCCAGTTTCTGCTCCGCCATGTTGAATGGTATAAACTCTCACTATGACGCGACGAACATGATCAGAACAGACTTTAACTTTCCGATAGGGAATGTAATCAGATACAGGCGTTTACGTGGATATTATTCTTCTATTTAACGGATTATTAACTGGATTACCCACCTCGATCAGTCGGGTAGAAATTGTATTCTGAATGGCCTCAATCTGACTAGACTATTCTGATTGAGGTGTTTACATGGATGTATTCTATTCTGAATGGGCTATTAGTCAGATTATTAACGGATTATTAGGTTGCATGTAAACGTGGCTTGTAAAACTCAAAATAGCAAAATTTGATATGACTAACTATGCTAGTACAGCCATGACGTGTCAGATGGCTAACTAGCCAGCCAAGTTAACCATGAACTTACTGAATGTGAGTATCTGTGTGTAGAACAAGTCCCAAATAAGAGAACATTGGTGAAAGTCAGAATCTTCATAAAAACTTTATAAGTGAGTTTATACTGTGCACTGGCCACTGTATTTTACACACCTCACTCGTAGGTTTAGACCTAAAAATATCCAGCCAAAGGCAGCTCTCTGGTCAGAAACTGGCCATTGAGGAAGGCCTAGAGAACGGCTAACACAAACTGTGCATCAACAGATGGAGCTACAGCCTCTAACTGTATTTCTGATAAAGTGGCCGGGTCATGTATATTTGCAATGTGCACAGTGTAATCTCATATGTTTTAAGCACACGAGTGAACAAGGCCGTCCTGGTGCGACTCACGGCCGTGTCCTCAGCCTTAGTGTCACAGTTTAGTTACACCATTAGGCCAGTTGAGTAGACGGCCTGTTGCTGTGAATGTAGCCTATGGCTGCAATCTGAAATGAAGCAATGGAGATGGAGGTAATGGGCTGCACTGTAGCTGTAAATAGTCTCAGAGCAGAGCTCTGTGGGCCATAATGTAGAAGACGAGTGAACGATGTGCCCAAGCACACTGGCCTGTAAACCTGGCACAGATCCAGTACTCAGTATCAATATCAGGCCAATATAACAGCAGAAATTGCTGGATCATGCAATGATGGAGAAGCAAATCCCATTCAAATTCAGCCTGAATTGCTTGTAGCACAACACAGTGTAAAGTAAAGTAAACCACTGTAAAAATGAATCTGTAAATTTACAGTAACTTTCTAGCAGCACATTTGCCAGTTAAAGTACTTAAAGTACTTCCAATGTCCCATTTTAAGATTTATAAGATTACCTGGCTTATTTCCAGACATCTTTCACTTGTTTTAAGAAATTTTATTAAGTAAAATTATCTCGTTATAGCCCTGCGATGGACTGGCGACCTTTCCAGGGTGTTTCCTGCCTTCCGCCCAATGATAGCTGGGATAGGCTCCAGCTGCCCCACAGCGACCCAGAAGGATAAGCAGTTTAGATGATGTGTGTGTGTGTGTGTGTGTGTATCTCACTATACTGGCAGATAATGTTGCTGGTTTCAAGCACATTTCTTCAATTCTTAATGAGACAATTTTACTTAAAATGACTTACAACAAGTTATAAATGTCTAGAAAAAAGGAAAACAATCTTAAATTAATCTAACAACAATATCACCAGGAGAAACTTTAGATTTATTGACTATATTTAATATAATTGTAATTGACAATATACCATTTTTCGCAGGGGTATGAACAGAGTCTCTGACATTATAGGAAACATAATCCTTAATTCACAGTCTTCACACAGCAGTTCTGACCTGAGGAGAAAGTGAACACAGCCTCACGGTTTAGAGGTAATATTACTGTAAATTGATTCTACACAGATTAGGAGCACAGACTTCTTAGAGAATAATCACTGATCCTTGGTTTCTATATAGATCAAAGTTCTTAGATTTAAGACCAATCAAAGCAAAGGTTTTTGCTTTTTAAATTAGACACACAGAGCAGAGCTGATCCTGAATCAGGAGCGTAGCTGACTACAAAGTAATAACATCAGGCCTCAGCATGAGAATATCTAAATAATGGCCATTAACCCTCTGAGGTCATTCTCTCAATTTATTCATATCTCCTTAAATCCTCCTTTAAAGGCTCTTCATATAACACGATCCTCATATGTTTCATATCTAAATGCTCCGTTATCTTCATCACTACTTTCCAAACCCGCTGCAGCAGCTTCAGCAGCTGTAAACTCTCTGTACTCCATTTCACATGAGTCTCCGATGTGGACTGAATGAAGAATGAAGGGTTTCCGGCGTGATGGTCAGTGTTTAGTGATTTTCTGAGTGTCCATTGGTCAGTTTCACACAGAATGTAGACGGACACACGAATCCACCAGTTCCACACGGTGAGAGGCAGATGACGTGTATCTCAGCCCCTCTTCATAGGCTCATAACTCCGGATGTGAGTCTCGTATGATCTCGTGATAAGATGGAATGGAAAGGGCGACTCTACAGATTCAGGAAGTGTTTGAACTGGATTTCTGAGCTGGATCATCACAAAGATACACAAACAGATATAGAAACAGAGAATTTGACGCACAGCTGAGTTCACGGACCCCGGAGGGTTAAGCACATGTCATTTGTCAGGAGATATTTCTTGGGAGATTAGATAAAGTCAAAGGAAAATAATCAAATTTTCCAAATCTAGAGTTGAAAAAAATGAGCTACAGAGAAAATGAGGCTCCTAACAACCACCTGGAAGACCTGGTAGACCCCAAAACTGCCCCCATCAGATAAACAGCACTTAAAGCTTTCATCTCTGAGAGAGAGGAGAAAATCAAGCTGCTTCAGATCTGAAAACATCCACAGGTGTTTCTGTCCATCCTTCCACTGTGAGAAGACAACTCAGCACTGTGGGTCTGAAAGGATGTGTAGCTGTCAAGAAGAACCTCACTGAGAAAAGGAGACGGACACATCAAACAAAGAAGCTGAACGATGGACTGACCACCCCAGATGTCAACTCAGAGGTTACTTGAAAACGGTTTGAGGCAAATGTGCAATGATTTAGACATACAGTTAGCATAAAGCTAATTGGTGGGATATAAGCTTTCATTACTTGTTAGATACATTAACCTCTTAGCTCCAGGGCTAAAACTAAAGAAGCAAACGTCAGACAACAAACATGATTGTTCATATTCAGAATAAGGGTGCAAATGAGTTTTTTTAAATAAATTACTCTTTTGAGCTGAATTGAGAAACGCTGCTTTGTGAAGTGCGTCCCTGGCGTCTGGTTTGTGTGTGAACTGAAGGCTCTAGAACGTTCTCCCTCATTGACACTGGCTAATTTGGCGGGTCAGTTCTCTCTGTGGACGCTCTGAGGGATTTGTTGGTGTTTATTTGGTGTGTGTGAAGGCCTCTCTCAGGCTCTGTGTACTGAGGGTGACTCTAAACTCCATGTGTTCTCTGAACCCGGACAAATACGTTGGGAAACGAGAGCAGAGGGAGGAACCCAGCCTGAGTATTTACACTCAAATATCTGAACATGCACAGCGATGTGTACAGCAGATATACTGCTTTCAGAACAAAACCTCATATCTCCATTTTCTTTGTCACTTTTTGAAATAATTTGAAAGTACCTGTTGTCCTTTACACTAAGTGTAAAGTTTACAAAGAAAGGACCAAAAGAAATGGCCCAAAGTTACTTGGAAAAAATTCTGATTCTATTGATTTACATTAAAAGTAAAGTAGGTTTTTCCTTCTCCTGTAAAGTTACTATTTTAGAGATAGGTTTAGTTCCAACAGCAGTGATATATAAGTACCTACATATACTATATCCTACATACATATAATATATATATATATATATATATATATATATACATATATATGTATGTGTGTATATATATATATGTATGTGTGTATATATATATATATATATATATATATATATATATATATAATGAGATGTCCAATATGTAGAAGTACATAATATGTATTATGTATTACATATAAGTTCTGACAGTGAAGAGATGCAAATACTTATATGTTGTTATGTACTAATAACATGCCTTATATGTATATATGTAAGTATCCATATGCAATAATAATACATCCCATACATTCCATTTACATATATATATATATATATTTATATATATATATACATATATTTATACATGTAGCTTTAAGTATCTTCCATTATCTCTATTGTCTGTTATGTTACATGCATATATTATAAATCACCTGCCTCTATGATAATATACATAACATATGACCTTTATGTATTATAAATGGGGTATTTTCATATTTATAGCTCTACCTCTGCTGGTCTCAGCATATCGCTGTTGTCAGAACAAAACCTTGTATCTCCAAAATGGTAACTTTACAGGAGAAGGATATATATATATATATATATATATATATATATATATATATTATATATATATATAAATATAATATGTGTATTAATTATTTCTTTAATACAATGCAAAAGTAAGAGACTACACTTCATGTATTAAATTCCTAGTAAAAACTGCCATTAAGAACAACTTATTCATTTTTGAGTATCAGTAAAAAAAGTAGAAATATATTTAGCAGAAATTATAATAATAAATCACAACACCTAAATCTAATCTCAGCTGTGTGAGTGTCAGTGAGTCACTCTTTACCTTCATTACAGCTTCTATTCTTTTCAGGAGACTCAGTTCCTCAAAGAATCTGCAGGGATATGGAATATGAATATTAGAATATGTGTAATTATTACTTTAAAACAACAGCTACAAACGACACACATGACCTGCTGTGTTCTGTGTTCAAACTGTTCAGGGTGTCTGACAGCAGCTGCTCCTGTATGAAACTTTATTGTTCCAGGTCGAGTGTCTGATGAAGGACGTCTTTCTAAATGTGAGAGGATGGGATCAGCAGGATCACCGTAAAGCATGAAGAGCAGGGTTTTATAAGGGATTTCACTCAGTCTGGGATAAACCATGGCGAATCGTGAGCTCTCACCTTCTTCAGCTCCGCAGAGTCAGTGTGACATTCCCTCAGTGGTGAACTGTCTGTGCATGTGGACGCACCATCAGCGTACATCTTCTCCCAGTGAATGAATGCCTAACGAGGGATTGAAGCTCATGCGAAAGCTGTTTTTCACAATATGTCACATCAGATAAAGCTCAAACAGGACGACTGAGATGCTAAATTACTGTGAAGGATATGGAAGAAGAGAAAAACTATGGTGTTTTCTCCTCCTCTGTTTCTTTTATGTCAAAATATTGATTTATATTGTGGCTTATTTTCTCATAATATAGAGATATCTACTAATGATGACATCACACTAAAATAATGAATTACTTTCTCAAAGTATTGACTTACTAACTTACTTATTTTCTTAAAGCATAAATTAATAAAAGTAATAACTCAATGTTGAATTAGTCTTGTAATAATTACTCATCATCCAAAAATAATTATTTACTTTCTTAAAATGTAATAACTAATTTTTTTTGACATTGTATCACAGATTTTGATAAAACAAGGCATTATTTCAAGGTAATAAAGCAGATGTTAATATTTTAAGATAATTAGCGATTATATTAAGATATAATATGTGTGTGTGTGTGTGTGTGTGTGTGTGTGTGTGTGTAGGTTTGGTGATTGTGATGCTGATGGTTCTCATGAGGACAAGTGTGTGTCATGTTGATGTCGCATCTTGGAGCCGTGCGAACTGAGACAGCCATAGTGAGAGTGCTAATGCTAATACATGAATAATTTATAGTAGATACTGAAAACTTCATACAAGATACTGAATAATTCATAGTAGAGACTGAATAATTCACAGTAGATACTGAATAATTCATTGTAGGTACTGAATAATTCATAGTAGATACTGAATAATCTCAAGTAGATACTGAATAAGGCTGTACCACGCCCTTTCCAGAACATAGTGTACCACTAAAATGAAAGTCTGTCAGTCAGTCAGTCGTTTTCTTCAGGCAAGCAAACACATGATCCAGAATCACAGCACTGACAGCTCCAGTATGGATTACTTTCCTCTTAACTGGCTTAAGATTCAGTCTGTTTTCTTATGAAATGCTGTCAAAGTCACCGCCCATATTCTTCTAGGAAATAATCCCCAACCTGAGCCGGAATGATGGACATTCAATAAATGCGACTGACCTACATTCAGTATTGTCTATGTGTCTTGGAATAGTACCGCTAACCGCTCAGCTTGACGCTTCTTTCATGTGCTGTCAAACTTATCGTCAATATATAAATACATAAGGGCAGTTCCTGGCCTACTGGCCTTTACAAGCTCTTACTGACCTTTAGCCTTTTTGTCATGGCAGAGAAAAGATGTTTGTGGTGATGTTGTGGACTCACTTGACACTTGCTGGCTTCTGGTCAGGTTTTACTCAAGTGTTCTCTAAAACTAGGCGAGAAAGTGGTAGAAGTGGTCAGTAGATAGCAGCAGCCCCCTCTGCTGGACAAAACGAGCACAATGCAAGACGTCTGTCCGTCAGTTAATGGGCTACACATCAGCCAAAATCAAGGAAAGCATTCACCTCGCTAACATTAGTGGCGTACTTCATAAGAAGAGGCTGATCTAGCAAATTCTCCATGCTTCCATCTACGAAGCATTTCAATGCATATACAAAATAATTATGACTTTGCAGGTGGAAAATAGGACCATCTTCAGTAGAGGCAGCTGTATTTCACATAAACTCATCTCTTGTTTCTCTCTGGCAGGCGCAGACCTCGGCCTGCCTCAGACGGTCAGTGCAGATACACGCTTTCTGTCCTGTTCACGCTCCTCCGAGTTCAGAGTGGACAATTCTAGTGAAATAGAGCTTTAGAGCGTTTAAGTTTTAACTATTAAAACTGAATGATGAGTCAATGTTTCTACAGGGGTCATTCTACAGAAACGTCCATTTTTGTGTCTCTAGCGGTTACAGATATATTACACTTGAAAAACATATTAGAGTTACAATTTATTTATATTTTAAAACAAAACAATTAGTTATTTTAATAATTACACCTTCTTGAGCCTCAATTTAGCAATACTGGTTTTTAAATCAATCATATAGAATTCCAAGCACCACAGAAGAGCTCGTCCTCACAGTCATGTGTGAAGGCTGAGGCCATATTTTGAGGTAAAAAACATGATTTTCTGCACTTTTAACTGCAATAATCTCTACATGACTATGAAATATATGATTTGAATGACATAAAGAAAACAAATGGCAAATAAATATTATAAAATATATAATGGAAGTTGTCCCCAGGAGTCGTGTCACTGGTGTTACTGCATAACAAAAAGTCTCTTATTTTGAAATAAAAGTCACACTGATGACATCACTTGACTTCCTTTTACCTGTTTTCTGAGGATCTATGAAGAAAAGCACATGGTGAGTCCACTGAGTCTTTCAGTTATCAGAGATTTTCTCATTTAGCTCATGATTTCATATGAAGCTTTTAGCTGAAGTTGCTGGTGTGACCGACTTTATTCCGAGGTCATTGTGAAAAAACAATATAAATGGATTAAATTACATATTTTGGTGGATATTCCATGATTGACATCATGTGGTTTGATGCTCTGTAGCAGCCGTTTTGTAAAATGCATTGTTCATTAAAAATGTCTCTGGTGTTCCTTTATTATGAGGAACACCAATGAGGATCAGTAACACCAGTGACTCCTATGGAGAGACAGAAAAGTGGACGTTTCTGTAGAATGACCCTTTTTTTTTTTTTCATCATTGGTTAGTTAATGACTGACCACAGGACCACTTATTTGACCACTGTTGTCTAGATATTATATCTCTGCTAGATTGAGAGTGGACCACCACCCAAAATTCTTTTGGTCAGAAACTGACCATTTATGAAGGGCTTCAGGATGACTGACACAACCTGGAAATTCTAATCTCACTGTATGCTGACAGAGAGTGGAGCAGATGACCCTTACGCCCGGCAGCTGAGGCCGTGTAATGTACGTATGTATCTGTGTGGGCGTGTTTGTGAATAAGTAAGCTGTGCCTTCTCTCTTTACATTTCACTTCTACAAGCGAAGGTCTTTCTGGTTCAGCGACGCGCTGTGTGAGGAAAAACTGCTGAAGGCCACAAACAGAGAAATCAGAGAAGAACGTCTGCCATCTAGAGGATGAAGCAGGTATTACAATTGAAATACAAACAAGCCATCTACAAGAAAGCAAAGAGAAAAGCCACTAATTTTATAGCTTAGTGACTAACAGGAGGAAAAAGTACAGAGAAACTGTGAACATGGGAGTACGGAGTCACAAATACACTTAGGTAAAAGTCAAAAAGCACCAATTTTTAAACACATTCAAAAAATAAAACCATTTGCTTTTTAATCCATCAGAAAAAATAAGAGTCAGGACTCTTAATTTGGAGGTGTAAGATGTGAGTAGCCAGTACTGATCCTTGTCCAAGGACAAATGAGCGTAGATGTGGGCAGGTTCATTTCACGTTTTATGTAGACTTCACTGGATGTTTTATTAAAAATAAAACTCAAATAAAAAACACTGCTGGTTGGAAAAAGACAAATAAAAAAATATATAATTAAAAAATGTTTTTTCTCTTGGAAATGTAGTTAGTTGTGTGAAAGTTGTGAAAATGTATTAGCTTGTAATTCAGACACGCAATATGGAACCAAACTCACAGAGCAATGACAAAACTAACGTACAGAATTGTAAGCTAAATTTCATGGTTACTGTATTTGCCAACACTGATTTTAATGTGATGTCTTGTGATAAATAACGTCACAGAGCAATGCTGAGCTTCAGTTAACCAGCTAAGTTAGCCTTTCTTTCCTGAGCTGCTAACGGTTAGCTTGATAAAGTAGTCAGATAAAACAGGACTGCAGTGCTTAAGTTAGTGATTAAAATAGATAAACGCACTCCTACACACGTCATTATCATTTATATTGTTTCATAAGTTTGATTAAACTTAAAAAAACAACAAGTTCTCCTCAGCATAGCACTGACTAGCTCTAGTGTTAGCTTTAGCTTTAGCCTTAGCTCATCTAAAAGGGGCAGCTTTCTTAGCTCAAACTTTGCCTTACTAGACATGAAAACTGACCACTTTAATGCCAAATGCCTTTTTTGTGTGATTACTGTAAACATGGTTTTCAGAATCCTTTATAAAAGTGATTTAAATTGACCTTCCTTTACATTGACGCTTCCTGCACTTGTGTGCACTGAACATGAGTGCTGCTGAGCTTTTTAGCAAAGTCCTTATAGGAAAGTATTTAACTGGATAAAAACATTACAGATCTCATGAGCGTCCTCTGCTCTTCAAAAACGCAACATAAATGGACTCTGTTTAATGACAGAAGAACAAAAGTAACCCTTTAATGTTCTGCTCAACCATCTGGTAGAGCACATTTTGAGTCACTATATATGCCACAAAGTGCCATCTTGACCATTTAGTAGATGTGAATATTTTTTTAAATTATGTGGTTAAAAAAACGAAAAAGAAACACCAATTGTTTTTATCATTGCCCCAAAACAAATAAAAAAACGCAAAAAATAAATAATCCACTGCTTTTTTCTTGGTTAGGACATTAAAGGGGTAAACAACAGACATAATTTCCAGCGCATCTTGTTTCCGACAAAACCACCTGAACACAGATCAATTCTTATTTAGGCCTCTGGAGTCATAAGTAGGAACTTGCAAGGTGGACTTGAAGGCAGTGTAAGTTGAGAAATCAGCGAGCTAACTGACCTGGACATAGTTCTGTAATGTTATCAGTAACCCATGTAAAGTATATTTACCTTGGGGTCAATGTAGGCAAAAGACTGAGCTGTGAGTGCAGCCTGCCTCAAAACTGTTTCAGCTCCAGGAATGAAATAAAAGCAGCTCCATGTGAGTCAGACTTCATACATTCCACCATTTCTCACTCTGACCCTGCGTTCACACCGGCAGTGACGCAACACGACAAAACGGCCAGAGGTCATTCATTTTCAATGACAGCTGGCAATTTCCTGTGACAGGAGGCGGCGTGAACGTTCTCGATGCAAAGTGGGTGGAGTCGGCGACGAACAAGGTCAGAGCCGGTTTATGAGGAGACTGGCCACTTCCTATTTCCCCTATTATATCAAAAACAGGACTACAAAACAGCAGAAGACACCCGCAAATGAGTCTTCATGAATTGGAGTGAACGGAGCTCAACGGCTAAAAACGAAAAGTTAAAATAGTTTCTAATCACTGAACCAGAACTTTCCTTTAATTTTCGACAGTAGAAGGATGATTTCACTAAAAAAGCAGAGAAAACTCACCTGTATGTTTCCTTTTTTCTACAGCAAACAGGATTTGGGCAGCGTGACGCTAACGTTACTGCTACTGAGTGCTGATTGGTTGGCGAGAGGAGCAGCTCATTGGCTGTTCACGCTCACTGACGTCATGAACGTACTTGAGGTGCCATTTTAAACTCCTATAGCTCGAGTTTAAAAGCTCTTAAAAATAGAACAGCAGTGTTAAAATATTTTATGCTGTTCTCTGTTCAGGAAAAATGTTTAAGAACTCAAACTACAATTTTACTCAAATGCTCCATCTTAACCCATTCATTTTGGACTCGCTCGGGAGCGCCCTCTAGTGTTTGAGAAACCTGGAAGACATTACAGAGTGGAAATTCTCCTCTCTACAAGTTCTCTGACAAGGTTTAGTGGAGTTTAACTTTATTCAAATAAAGAGCGAAGCGATGTGGCGATCACCAATAGGAATTGAGCATTGAGCAGTGCAGTATCTCTGCCACTGTGAAACAGTACGCACTTTTTTGGTTTCCAGATAATTGTTTCTAGTAGAGGTGGAATAACGGTGGCGGTGCTTTCGCCGCAAATAGACAGTAATCGCATAGACCAAATACTGTTTTCCTCACAAACTGACTGCACATACAAGGATTAAATCAAAATAAGCACACAAGCGATTTCTCACCAGGACTTTTACTTTAAGCGGGAATGCATCTGATTTGCGCATGGCGTCAGTGAAACCATGGCAACCAACTAGAGTTCAGAAACTCCCACAGGTGATGAGCGACCAGCGATTTGGGCGACAAGAGACGAAAAGTCACTGCCGGTGTGAACACAGGGTAATAATGCTGACTGATTTGCTACCACCGCCATTCTCACTGCAGGTTTGTCCTTGGAGACGACTGCGATCGGCTGAGATTAATGTCGCTCATAACTCTGCATATGGTCCGTTGTGCTGAGTGAGGAGGCAGAGAGGTCTGTTTAATAATGTCTTTTAATGTTCTCCAGTTCATATACACAACATACAGTGTGTAATAGCCTTTATATGAAATAGAAATATTAACGCCATTCTCCGAACCCCGTCCTCTGAATCCTCTCACATCGAGCACTTTCGCTGAAATTGAACAAAATGAAAACCAACAGGTGCAAGTCTTTTATTTTATTTTTTTCTTTTGGCAACCCAGCATTAATATTTGAACAGTTGCACTTAGTAAATATCATCCTTTCTTTTTTTGTTATTTTTCCCCCGCTTTTTTTTTTCTTTTTTTTTCTTTTTTTTTTACTACATACATGGCAACGGCAGACCGTAGAGTATCACCATTAAATCCTTGGTGAAAGTGTGCTTCGCGTGTCTGTCCGCCGCCACTGGACGCTCTCCCCGTTCACCCCTTTTTGCTCTTTAGAAAAATATGGACAGTTTAAATTCTCTATTCTGAAATATAATATGCAGCTCAAATTCACAGCAAAAGAGATAAGCCAGAAATCAAGGCCCCTCCCAGCTAATCTCCGATGTTTGGGTCAGTTTTGAAATCTCTATAAACCTACAACCGGTTTGAGTAGCAGTTGAACCCACAGTGTCGTTTAATCAGTGTGAAAAAAAAGGAAACGCTCAAAAGCATGATTGTAAGAGCAGGCCTGGTCTTAGAGTGACGATGCCTACTTAAACGCTTCACACCGTAAGCCCCCTTTATGAGGAAATCAAACAAAAAGGCTCTCCAAAGGTGGATTGGATTAAAAAATCGTTTCCTCTTATTGGCCACCACTGACCCATACTCTTAAAAATGAGGGTGCCATGCCACGAGAACCACTTTTGGTTCCTTAAAGAACATTTCAGTGGATGCTTCTTTGTAGAAGCTAATTTGTAAATGCGATATCTGAGTGTGAAGAACCTAAACTTTCTTCTATACCAATTAAAAGTTTGGAACGTCTACAGGAACCATTTAGGGACCTCTAACTTTAATAGTCCATCTGTATTTGACCGCTGAAGGACGTCTTCTTGAAGCAATGGCTCAGTCAATAATGCTGATGTTGCTAACAATGGATGAAAGCAAATAGCTAACAATTAGCATGATAAAGGAACATTATGCTAACAGGTGGCTACCGGTGTACAATCATTGTCAACAACATTAGCATGTATTGTTGAGCTGCTGTTTAAGACCTGATTGGTTTTGTCTTTCAACCACCACTTGCTCTGGTGTCCCAACTGTGCCGTGGTTCTAATTCGGGCCAGGATGGACATTTGGCTCCACTGAGTAGCCAGTTTACTGGAAACTCCTAACCTTTAGCTACTCACATTGGCCATTTTATCAGAAACGGCTACTACAGAGGTGCGCTTTGTAAGTTTATAGTTACAGATTGTAGCCCAATTCTTCAGCCCCCCCCTCTACCCCATTCATCAATGGTAAGGGACCACTGGAGAACCACCACTGAACAGATATTTGGGTGATGGACCATTCCCAGCGCAATGGTGGCTAGTCTCACAGGGCTAGCTGCGATCTAATCTGGGGACAACTTGTTAAACCTTTGGTGCCGGACTGTGACAAAATTCTCCGCCCCCTTTAAAACTCTACCCCCAAATTTTTTCGCCCATGCTTTTTTAATGCTGGAGTAATCGATAGCATTGGCAAAACAAGCTAGCCAATAAAATGCTATCATTTGCCAATGATGATTTTCTCTTGAAGCGGTTTTGTTCTGGACTATTTTGTGGGACTTTTCAGCTAAAATATGCTACATCCATGTGCTTTCGATGCGCTTGTTCATCAGATAGTGAGCAAACTATCGCCCCCTACTTTGAACCTCTGAGCTTCGACTTCATGAGGCGATGGACCGATTTAGAAATGTCACACTGTATTGGTTCCCACCCCCAATAATAAGTCTAAGTTCCTCCCACATTTAGCCCCAAATCTCTCATGACTGTCCTGAGACGTTCTCGTTATGAAATCACATCCAGCTCCTCAAGACTAAAAACTGCATACCAAAAAAGTAAACACTGATATAGAATTAACCATCAGTTAACATCGTGTTATGGCCAATACTGACGCCAATAGCTGATAATGTATTACTTGCTTAACACAAGTTCACATTATAATGTATAAAGTGCGTATAAGAGAGGTTACATGTCTAAAACATCATTGATTAATTTTACATAGCTAAATTGGTAACACTTTATTTGGATAGTCCACTTAAGATGCTTTGTAGATACTTAATTTACTTTCAAGTTACATTCAACTAAAAATCTACTAAACTGACCAGAATTTTCTTTAACTCTAAACCTGCTCTAATCCTAACCCTAACCTTAACCTCAGCCCAAAACCTCACCCTGGCCCTAATCCTAACCCCAACCCCATCACTGTTTAGAATCAACACACTGCAAAAAATGGTATCTTTTCAATTAAAATTCTTAAATACAGTCAAGAAATCTAATATTTCTCCCTGTTACGATTGTTGTAAGCTTAATTTAAGATTGTTTTACACATTTTTCACTTGTTTTAAGTAATTTTATTAAGTAAAATTATCTCACTATATTGGCAGAAATAAGCGAAATAATCGTATAATAAATGCGCCATCTTAAAATGGGAAATATTAGATATCTTTAAGATGATTTCACTTGACAAGATACCAATTTGAAATCTGTAAATAATCTGTAGGGGATTATAGTGGACTGTCTAAATAAAATGAGACTGCTAAATCAGACTATTATTGTACGCATTGACATTATTTTATGTAAATGTTTTGCATTTTAGCTTGTGCTCATATGCAAAGCTAATTACAGTCGTAGGTCAGTGTAGTTTAATGGTGTTCCTGCATATCTAAAAATAGGGTGCTACATTTTTGGCAGTGATTCCAATTGTGGGCTTATTAAAAATAATCAAAATGTCCCATTTATTTGTGAATTATACCTTCTTAATACATCATGCAGCCTTACTCAGGTCACCTAGATCAGTGGTTCTCAAATCGGTCCCCAGACGGTCCACATGTTTGCTGCAAACCAACACAACTCCAAATGTGGCCCATCCGGAGGTCCTGGAGGACCCAGATGGCCAGTGTTTTCAAAAGTGTAGCTACAAGGTAGGTGTTTCTAATAAACTGGCCCTCTTAACTGGCTCCAGGTCGTCTTCTGAAACACCATCAAAGGGAAAAAAAACAGCTTCTAACGTGAACGAAAGGAAGGCTGACCCTAGTAGCTACTCCCGGACAACTCAAACTTGCACCTGCTGTCACAAAAGGATACGTTTTTTTGGGCCGGTCATCTGTAAACCAAACAATGAACAGAATATTTACAAAGACCATGTCTTCTCTTTTACACTTTGAAAAAAAAATGTACAGTTTTTGTTTTGTTTTGTTTTGTTTTGTTTTCTGTGTTTCTGTCCGGTCTCCGGTCCCGTAGAAAGCAGTTTGAGAGTGTTTCCAAAAAACGGGACGGTGGGGGGAAAACAGAAAGGTGACGATGAGTTAGGTGTATGTGAGGCTCCAGCGGCCTTGTCTGTAGTGGTCAGGTCATGGTAGCATGAATGGTCCACCAACAGAAGCACAAATAACAGCATTTCTTGCCGTGCGATCGACCAAACCCAACCAGGCCGAACCAGGGCTGACCGCTTTGACCCTAAAGGCCTACGACTGGTCAGCGTAGAGAGTCCGACTGTGTTTTTCCACGTCCACTGTCTCTTCTTCCCTTCTCTTTCCAATCGGCCTCCTCAGTGCCGAGAAGTGGGAAAAAACGTTGGAGCAGGCTGGCCTTCTGAATACGAGAGAGAAAGACAGAACGAAAGATAAAAGAGGGAAAGAAAGAAAGAGAGAAAGAAAGGGGGATAGTGGACAGTCCTGACTTGGAGACGATGTGGTCAACAGAGTGGAATTTACAGTATAAATGGAGAAGGTTTTGGTGGTGGTGGAGGTGGTGGTGGTGGGGTTAAGTCCTTTGGAGTGGGTTGTACAGCTGGAGAAAAAAAAAAAAAGAAGGGATCTGTTCATCCTTTTTTTATTGTGATCATAATCAGTTTCCATTTTCCTGATATGCTTAAGTATCTACAAAGAATATCTGGATGAAGTGCACAAAAATATAGCAAAAAAAG
Organism: Colossoma macropomum; assembly: GCF_904425465.1. Lineage (NCBI taxonomy): Eukaryota > Metazoa > Chordata > Actinopteri > Characiformes > Serrasalmidae > Colossoma > Colossoma macropomum. The sequence goes on from NW_023494804.1 coordinate 3,135,449, forward strand.
AGAGAGAGAAGTAGAGAAAGAGAGACAGAGAGAGAGAGAGAGAGAGGGAGAAAAACGACTTTCCAAGAAAAGGATGTCGATAATAAAAACGAGACGAGAAAAGAAGTCTTGAATTGTCCACTTTTTTTCCTTTTTCCTTTAGAAAATAAATCATGCAAATTTCCCAGAGAGAGAGCAAACAAGATATAAATTTTATAATTCTATATTTAGACTCTTTATATAGATATTCTCATTTATATTTTCAATCTCTTCCCATAAGCAGAGACCAGCGACAGTGCAAAACCAAAAAAGAATAATAATAATAGTAAAAAAAGAAGAAAAGAGAGAGAAAAGAAAAAAGCAAAACAAGGTTTTGGCACTTTTTTTTTTTCCGATCAGATTTTGGGCGGTCCACTCCAAGTCGGTCCAGCAGACGCAGCGTCTGATTGGACGATTATCACAGTACTTGGCACAGAAATGCTGGTAAAAACGATATATCAGAATAGTTTTTACCCCCGTACAAGTTTCTCAGTAACACGTTTCAATGTTTTACACGGTTTAGATTTATAAAAGTGTTCAACGTAGGCAAAAGACTGTCCCGTAGTTGGTGTTAAAAACCGAATGACGGACTTGGACGAGAAAAAAATAAACGAGAACAAGAGAAAAGAACGCGGCGAGAGAAAGAACGAAAGGACGCACAGAGAAAAGAACGGAAGCGGAAGGTGAGACTTCTCTGTTTCTCGTGAAGCTGAAGTCGGCCTCTTGTTTCGAATTGGAAATTCCAAAACGAGATGCCGGCAAACTGTTTCTCAGCGTAAAACTCCTCGAAAAAGGAGAAAGACAGAGAAGAGAAGAGCTGGGGGGGTGTTAGAGGTAAAAGGACTGGAGAAGAAGTATTTGGACAGTATCTCTCGAGAGTCTGTGTCCAGAGGGTTAGCGAGACGCTACCTCCGTGAATTCAGCCCCCCTGTACCATCATGAAACGAGCGTTTCCTATTTATGCTGCATTTGTGATGACCTATGTTGTAGAAAAATCGCTGTGCTGGTATGTTTAATGGGAGAAATTTGAATACATTAAAAGATGGTAACAATATAAGTTATACCAATAGGAGCCCCTGGGCTGGACTCCCAACGCTACATCTGCCATCTACATGATAAAGAGCCCTAAATGTGAATGTATATAATGAAATTAAAGTAGCACAAATGTTTCTTTTGATAGTACAAATGTTAGCAGACCATTTTGGACATTAATGAGTTCAGAACATACCTACGCTCTTGCCACAATGGGTTCTTTGAAGAGCCATTTTTGCTTCCCTAAAGAACCATGTTTGAAAAAGAGATTTGCGGAATAAAGAACCTTTCATAGGCCTAAAGAACCTCCACATTATGATCACATGCCAATTTGTGTGTTCTTCCTACACTCTTAAAAAAGATGGTGCTTCAAGGGCTCTTTAGCGATTCTATATAGAACCATGTACATCCAAAGAACCCTTTGCATGATTAAAGGGTTCTTTGTATCATGAAAGGGTTCTACGGATTGATGGAAAATGTGCATGGATGTGCTATAGAAAGATTTTTGAAAAAGATTCTATATAGCACCCAAAAGGGTTCTACTATTGTTACAAACTTGACACCATAACAATAGAAGAACATCTTTGGGTGCTTTATAGAGTCAAAAACTATATTAAACCATACACAACACATTCTCCATCAGTCTGACGAAGCCTTACATGATGCAAAGAGCACTTTAATCATGCAAAGGGTTCTTTGGGTGTTCATGGTTCTATATAGAACCATTTTCTTTACTAAAGAACCCTTGAAGAACCATCTTTTTTAAGAGCGTAACAAAGCGATCCTGACTATTTTTTGAGGGGATGCCGAGTGACGTCACAGGTCATAAAACGTTATGTATAATTTCTCAAAAATGATCCCAGCACGAATCTAGCACCAACGATCCAGACTATTTTGCTGACAGGGTACTGAGTGACATCACTGGTCATAAAACGTAATATTAATTCCTGAAGAAATGCGCCAGCATTAGGATTTTCTATAGCAGCACAAATCAGAACAAACTCAGCGCGAACAAATAGAAAACACTCTTTCATATTTTCCGAACATACGGGGTGCCGAGTTCGCAAAGGTCGAAGTGCTTGGCCCCCTTCCTGGAGGCGCTACTACTATACGCGTGTGGTGGAGTGCTGGTGGGGCAGGGCGTTGTTGCTGTGGCTGGAGCTGGGGGCTGGTGCGGGGGGGTAAGTGTTGAAGGCATGGAGGGGCTGCATGCCGGTGATGGTGCTGGGCATCATAGAGAGGGCATTGGCCGTCATTAGCGGCACGTCCTCGGGCGCCCGCCGCAGCGCCAGTGTGTAGTCCGGCGGGCACACAGGTGGGCGCAGGGGCTCTAGGTCACCGTGCAGACCGCGCGGCGCCAAGGGGGTGCCGTGGTCCAGCTCTACCCTTTGTTGCTTCATCTGGAGGGACATTAGCTCCTCCTCCTGGCTCAGTGCCAGGTCGTTGTGGGGCGGAGCCATACCCGCTATGCCCGCTATGCCCGCGATGCCCGCCCCGGGGCCTCCGGCACCACGTTGAGGAGAAAGACGACGATGCCTGCGCTGGAGGAGCTCGTGCCGCTTGTCGCGCTTGTAGTAGAGGGCAGCGAAGGCCAGGACATTGAGGAAAAGCAGTGATGCTCCCACGGCAACCGTCACGCTCAGCTCAGTCGAATAATCCCGAGTGGCTTCTGGAAACGGAGAAAAGCGAGGACGTTCCGAACCTTCCGGATCTGAATCCGGAGGGTAAGTGGACACCACCGGATGCCTCGTGGATCGTGTCCCCGGACCCTGCACCGGACCCTTCCGGCCGGGCCGGTGGGACCCACCCCCGCCTCCTCCGGGCGGCAGGCGGGTGGTGATGGAGTTGACGATTTCTTCATGCAGCGTGTGCAGGTGAGGGACCAGCTCCAGCCAGAAGGCCACCTTATTGGCACGGTAGTTGTCGCGGACGCGAGGCTTCAGGCCGATGTGCAGGTACTGCTTGTCCTTGGAGCTGAACTTGGTCCAGATGACCTCCTCAAAGCGGTTGGGCTTAGTGTGGATGAACTTGGTGTCCTGCGGCACCGGAATGTTCGGATCACTGAAAGAAAAGATGAGGGAAGAGTGAGAAAAACAAGCATGTACAGTCTTGTGCAAAAGTTTTAACCATCTGAGAAAACTAGATTGAAAAAGCTGTTTAAATAAGCATTAAGTATTTATTTGCTCAGGAAAAGATGAATATTAGAATGAATCCAAAAATATGAAAAAAAAATAAGCAGCGATTTCATGTGTTCATTTTCCTCATGGCAGCCCAGGATTTGTAGAAATCATCCAATACCTGCTTTGGCTAATCAATACTTCATTATGTTAAATCAGGTGGAGTTTAAAAGTCTGCGATAGCTGTGGCTGTCAGGGAGAAATCTGGAACCACACTTTGTTCTCAATGTTCAGAAGATCAACTACGTTTTTGAGAACAAGAAAGTCTTGTTACTTTTTACTGTATTTATGTTTACTTGTATTTGTCGCTGTCCAAAGAAACTTTCACATGACATAAAGGACACCTGATGTGTTGAAATGATGTAGAAAAATAAAAATCGACAAAAATGGAGATACGTGGTTTTCTCTGGACAGGAACGACTTCCTAAGACTTTTGCAGAGGACTGTATATATTAGTGGTGAAGTGATTCTGAAACCGAGACCGAAACCATGATACAAACGTTCATGGTCTCGTACCCCCACCCAACCCCCCCCACCCCAACCGCCACCGCTTCTGTTGAGCCTTCATTACGTTACTAATGTACCAAAACTCATTTTTCACTGCACAGTTAACACTTTAACACATGTAATTCACAAAATTATGATTCTGTGTAAAGTTAGGGCGAGACGTATGCTTTATTTTTTTGCGTTCTTTTCTTCAGTCTTACAAATTGTTGGTGATTTAATAATTAATAAATAATAAAATTCTAAAATTTTTCCTTGTTTTTTCTTAGGCACCCCACAACAAAAAGAAAAAACAACAACAAAAAAAAGGTCTGAATCAAACCACAGCTCAACATCGAGGTTTGAACTGAACTGTATATTTGGAGAATCCTTACGCCCAGTTCTTTGCATCTTGAAAGGGTTCCTAAGAATGTGCTTAAGGTGGTTCTATACAGAACCTTTTTGAAAAGGGTTCTACATAGCACCAAAATGGGTTCTTCTATTGTTATGATGTCAAGGCTGTAACAATAAAAGAACCTTTTTGGTGCTATATAGAACCCTTTTCTAAAAGGTTCTATAAAGAATGATATAAAACACATTCTCCATCAATCTGGAGAATGTAAGTGTGTTCATGGTTCTATATAGAACCATTTTCTTTACTAAAAACCCTTGAAGAACCATCTTTTTCAAGTGTGCACCCTCCCCACCCCACCCTAAACAAAAGAAACAGAAAACAACGAGGTCTGAACCAAACTACGGCTCAGAAATGGAGGTTTGAAACCAACGCCCCAAGTATATATTAAGAGACAGAGTTAATTAGTACATGCTTAAAAAAGCTGGTTCTTCAAGGGTTCTTTAGTAAAGAAAATGGTTCTATATAGATCCATGAACAATCAAGGAACCCACTGCATGATTAAAGGGTTCTTTGCATCTTGAAAGGGTTCCTAAGAATGTTCTTTAGATGGTTCTATACAGAACCTGTTTGAAAAGGGTTCTACATAGTACCAAAATGGGTTCTCCTATTGTTATGATGACCATTTTTGGTGCTTTATAGAACCCTTTTCAAAAAGGTTCAATAAAGAATGATATAACACACGTTCCCCATCAATCTGAAGAACAATTTCATGTCTCAAAAAACCCTTTCAGATAGTTCATGGTTCTATATAGAACCATTTTCTTTACTTATGAACCCTTGAAGAACCATTTTTTTTCAGTGTGTCCCCCCACAGCAAAACTCAAACAGAAAATAACGAGGTCTGAACTAAACCACGGCTGAAAAATGGGGGTTTGAACCGAACCGTGGATTCGGAGAACCGTTACGCCCCCTAGCAGATATTAAGAGACAGAGTTGATCAGTAGAATAAACTGCGCATAGAAAAAGTAAATCATTAAATGAAGTTAATTCAAAAGATACACGAGGTCAAATATGCAGAGTTAAACTGCAGGATGTTTACAGTCATATTTACATCATGTAAATATAAATGTATATATAAATGATGACGCTCAGATTCCCGAACACTCTGTGTAGGAGCAGACTGAACTGTATGTTTCTCTGACATATAACTCTTTTGAAACCAACAGTCGCTTAATATGTGCATTAACACTGAGTTTTTTAAAGCTTTGTTTACGCATACAGTCAAATCTGATCTTTCTCCCACATCCAGTACTGATTTGATCTTTTCTTTGAAGTCCAAACATCAAAAGGTAGCATCCAAACAGATCACTTCTATTCTGATTTGGAACACGTTCAAATACACCAACGCAGCCGTTTCGGCTGAACAGCAAATGCTGATGGTGTGACTAAACGCGTAAATCCGATCAGGTAAAGCTGGAAAAACAAATCTGATCTGAATATTTAGCCCCGTTAGAGTTTGGAGCGTTTCGACACAGCCGTAATGGAGGCTGGATCACAGCTGCGAGAAGCAGTGACGTCCTGACGCGATCTGAGGCTGAGTCAGTGTCAGTGCCGATTGAGATTTAATGGATCAGTATCGGCTGTTTTGAGCCGTGTAATTCCAATCTTTTGTTAATTTCAGGCAATAAAAAAATACATGTCTGGAATTTTTAGTTTCATTTATTTTATATTTGTATTTGAAAGAATCATAACTGAATTTATGTTTGTATTTAAAGGTGCAGTGTGTAAGATTTAGAGGGACTTATTTTATACAAACATGTTCTCGTTAGAGTATAATCACCTGTAACTATGAATCGTTGTGTTCTCGTTAACTTAGAACGAGCCCTTCATATCTACATAGGGAGCGGCTCCTCTTCCAACAGAGGCTGCCGCCGCCATGTTTCTACAGTAGCCCAGAGCGGCCAATCCAGACACTGATGCTCTAGAGGGCGCCTTTCGCGTTTTTACGCTGAAGAGGCAGCTTGAATTTGGTGGCGTTGCAGCTAAGATGTACACAATTAAAAATGATAGTTCTTCACGGGTTCTTTATATAGAACTCTTATCAAAAAGGTTCTATTTAGAACCATCTACAGTACATTCTCCATCAATCTGAAGAACCCTTTCACGATGCAAAGAACGCTTTAATCATGCGAAGGGTTCTGTGAGTGTTGATGGTTCTACATAGAACCATTATCTTTACTCAAGAACCCTTAAAGAACCACCTGTGCAGAAAGAAGAAGTCAGTGGCTGCAAAACGAAATCAGGACAGGCAATAGCAGAAAACCTGATGGCCAACGTAGGTTCTACTACACGCTTGGAAAGGGAGGGGTGAGGGACGGGGATTCAGCCAGTTGCAATCTCCAACCTCACCACTAGATGCCACTAAATCTTACACACTGCACCTTTAAGCTCCTGAAGTATTGTGTCGCTGCATACTCTGTGGTATCCACGTAGATAAAGCCAAGTGAGCTCTCCGATTGGTTAGGACTTCAGGAGCTGAACTGAAGGCCATTCACATTAGAATACCTACCAGCATAATTGATGACAGATGAATCAATCAAACCACACTTTGATTTATGATGAGTAGGACCAGTTTCGTCAGAGGTCCTAGTCCCACCACAAGGCAGTGGTCACCTCTGCTTTACACCAACCAGAACAAGTTCTGTGGCATTTTTGATCATCATACTAAATTTATTTGGACATAGATGGGAAAAGAGACTCATCTGGGATTTCCTGAGTAGAAGCTCGAGTAGAGAGTAGACTGACCCAGTTTTGGCGAAGTTGGTCCAGTAGGTCATGACGACGGCGCTGAGCATTACGTCGTTTTTGGAGAAGTTGCAGGGGAAGAGGTCGGTGGCCCCCACCATGGGCACCCCGAACACGTAGGGGATCTCGTCACCGTGCGCCGCGTCGGCCCACTCCGGCCGCGCCTCCGTCTGGCAGTGGTGGTGGAAGGTATAGAAATAAACCGGAGACTGGAATTCTGCATGCAGCTTTGCCGTGGCTACTGCCGGCGCCACCCACTGGTGGTCGGTGAAAAGCGCGAGCAGCGTTTTCCGCCGCATGTCACCGTTATCCCGGTCAGCCCAGTCCGTGTACATGAACTTTATGGTTTCGCGCAGAATGTCTTTACCTGAGGGAAGAAAGAGAAGGAGAGAAGGACGTAATGAAAGGAATGGATTGGACTTTTAAAGCGGCACTCTGAAATTTTCTTCCCATCATCCCCAATGTTGTATATCAGCCAAGACAAGTTTGCTTCTTCTGTTTTAGCACTGGAGTTATGAGGCTAATGTAGCTAACAAGTAAAGCTAATACCCCACCAATTAGCATGGTGCTAACTGCATGCCTTATCACACAAACTACGTGGAGGTACAGGATGTGGTTTCTGACACTGTAGGACACACTGTCATGTATAAACATGGACTAAAGAGCCTTAGTATAGCTAAAAACAGCTGAACTCATGCATTATAGCTACATTAGCCTTGTAGCTCCAGTGCTAAAGCTATAAAGCAAACTTCAGACACTCTTGGCTGATGGATAACATTTATGATAAAGGGAGAAATTGTACAAATTTGATGTTCTGACAAAACATCGCTTCAGGTTCTGATAGGATGCAACTCAATTAGCCTAGATGAGACTGTTAATACTGACAAGCTATTACTGTTTGCAGAATAATCGCTAATGGTGTGATCTAAATTCAGTTCCACATTACAGAGGGTTACAAGGCCTTTACCATAGCTTGCATTTTCCCTAATGCTAATATAATTACCATATAATTAACTGGGATCATCAGGAGTTTTGTCTCATTTGCATATCTGCATTCTTTGCCAGACTGAAAATCTCAAAGTTAGAATCTTTCCAAGTGGTGCTCAGAGTATGAGTGCAGTTAATTATATTATTCTGTCTGCATGGTTGTAATAAAATGTAATATTTTCTACACATTCTTGAAGTAACTATAGATGAGAATGACTGTGCAAAGGCAATTACGCCTGTATGTCTGTGAAGGATGCGCACCGTCTGGGTATCCGTAGAGGTTGTCCACAAAATTGGAAATGGTGTAGTCGAACGAGGCAGCGGAGATGCCGTCCTCTCCCTCGCTATCGTCCACAAACTTCAGCCCTTCACCTTGATTCACCCCCAGCAAGATGTCATAGTTCAGGAACTCTCCCTGTAGACAACACAGATAATTTACACTACAGCACACTGCAGCATCACAGCTGAGGACGGGGCCATTTCTCAATTTAAAGAGGACCTTTTATGCTCATTATCAGTGTTCATGACTATATTTTTGGCTCTACTACAACAGATTTACACTTCAGTGTTTCAAAAACACATTATTTTCCTCATACTGTACATCTCTTTTTACACTCTGTCTGAAACGCTCTGTTAGAGCTCCTGTGTCTTTAAGCCCCGCCTGCCAATGAGCCCAGTGTGCCCCGATTGGTCAGCTCGCCCACTCTGTTCTGACTGGTCATCTTTCAGAGCGGTTCCGCCCCTCCATGTTCCACCCCTGTCCTGCAGTCTGCAGACAGACTCTTCTCTTCTGAGCAGCTGTAACTCCACTGTGGTTGTTTCTCCAGCGGCGTCGGTTCTGCCGTATCAGTTTGATCCAGAGTGGTTTATGAAAGTCCGGTCAGCGTCTTCTCTACATGCTACAGCACTGAACACACTCCTCCTCCTCCAGTAGCCGCTGTGCGCAGTGTGAGGGAGCTGAGCTCACCGGTAGGCAGGTACTAAGGACTGTGTTACGTGATGATGTCATCTTGTAACAAAGGAAAAGGGCCGGAATTCCAACAAGGTGTTTCAGGCAGCTGGGAAAAGTGGGTTTTGTTGGACAGAGTTTCTCCCTCTGGAGGGAACGCTGAGCTTTGTAGAACGTTTACATGAACAAAAAGATACATAACACACTAAAGGAAAGAGAAAAACCCCAAAAAGCACAGTAGTCCCCTTTAATGATGTAAAAACCCCCAATCATACCATTTCACAGTTTTATTTTTCCATCTACCGTGTATGATTAGCATCTTGTTAAAAAGCAGAGAGGTGTAGTAACTAGTTCCAAGGAGAGTTTCACTGATTGTTCAAAATTTCGGTATAATAAACTGGTTAAGATGTAAACAAACTTAGTTAGAGTGGTTTGGTGTGAAACGCTCTGTTCTAGAGAAACTTACTGAGTCAGAACTGTTCACAGTGGCAGTGATAGAAACCAGACGTCCACCTCTAAAAGCTCCTCACAGAAAGTTACTACATGAAATGGTTATGAATTCACTGGATGAATTCGCCGGATGACTGATACACTGTTTTATGATAGTTTTGAGAAGATTTTGGCCTTAAAATTCATTCATGGTGGAGGGATACACAATATTCAGGGCACTGTGAGGCAAAATAGTCCCCAAAGAAAACGTATTATTTCAGATTTATCACTATTTTACCATCATCAACATTCCATATAAACTCAGAAGACTCGTGTAGGTTCACTGGTGGTTCTGGATAGTAAATAAAATGTCTATATTTGTGTTGTAGTCATGGCGACCCCTGGTTCCTATCACCACCACTGTAAAGACATCTGAACCATTTCACACCAAACCACTCTGAATCTCTCTGTTTACATCTCACACACTGAGTTACGCAGATATTTTAAATATTTTTTACTTTTATACTAATACTCGTGTCACTACATCATTCAATGCTAATGCATGTGTTATGAAGCCTGTGTGTAGGCGGCCATAAAATAAAGTGTTCCTAAATCTTCATTCTGTCCTGTCCCTGATCACACTCTTCAACACTGCCTCCGGTCATCTGTACATAGATAACATATATGAATTAGAAATAATGACCCAGATATTGTTAACCACAACACTGTGCACATGAACAGCGCCTGCAGTCAAACATGCGTATGGACGACACATATGCATCCCAGACAACGACCCAGTTACCAGACACTGTATGGAAAACTTCAGTATGACACTAAAAAATGCCTCGAGTCAAAATAGCAAAGGCACCTTCAGGCATTCAAATGAGCCGAGCAAACACAGAGCAAATCACACATTCAGACTAAACTGCAGGCTCTCCTGCTGCACGCTGATGCGTTTAGATCCATAAAAGACACATTTATAACAAGAACTCGCGCTGAAATTGTACATCAGTTATTTCTCATTGACAGTAGTGGAGAAATTGTGTTGAAAGTGCAGATTCTAATCTTTCAACCCCGTAGCTCGTCTGTGTTCGTTAGCAGAAGAGGAGATCTTTTATTATGGTTTGAATCTGATAGAAAACATCCTTTACATTTTTGACACTGTCCTTTTTTTGATTCTGAAACAAAACAAAAAATTCAGAAGTGCAGACTCAAACCTGTCAAAAAAGAATGTGTATCACATGTAAATGTAATTCATTATGGATGTTATTAATAAATGATTAAGTGTTGTAAATTGAATACTTTTGAGGGTTAATCGCCTTAAATGCTAAGGGTCTGTAAGAGTGTCCACATTTCACTTTCTCACTCTTAAAATGACATAACTTACAGATTATATACTGAATAATTCATAGTAGATACTGAATAATTCAATGTAGATTGTGAATATTTTATAGTTGTTACTGAATAATTTAATGTAGATTCTGAATAATTCATAGTATATCCTAAATAATTCATAGCAGATGCTAAAATAATCATAGTAGGCACTGAAAAATGCATAGTTGATACTGAATAGTTCATAGCAGACACTGAAATCATCATAGTAGGTACTGAAATATTCATAATAGATACTGAATAATTCATAGTAGCTTCTGAATAATTCCTTAAAAAATTTAATAATTCATAGCAGATACTAAATAAATCATAGTAAGTACTGATGATAAACAAAATAATAAGCCTTATAGAGTTAATTATGTAGTTGACTAAGTAATTAATTATGTAACTAAGGTTTCAGATTTGTTTGCAGTAAAGAAACGTAAGCAAAGAAGCCCTAAACAATCCTTTAAGTATGCGTCTTGTAACACTGGCAAAAAAATTAGCTCCGCCACCAGCGACTATTGTTGTTGCCCGGCAACCGGCAGTCAGTGGAAGGAGAGAGAGAGGTGAGAAACTGTGCTCTTAGAATGTTTTTCAACCAATCAGACTGTCAGAAGTAACTGTTGCATAATTGCATATAAAAATAATTATGTACAGTAGATGAAATGTACTGCAGAGTGACCATTAAAACTATAGACTGGTGAGAGTTAAAGGTTACAGAGTCAGTAAATACAGAGCGGCTGATGTCAAACCTGCTGCATGAGGATTTCGGGGTCGTCTGGCACCACGTCTCCGTCCACCACGGGTCCGAAGGCGATGTGATATCGCGCCGGCTGGATGTCCTGATCCACCAGCTCCCGAAAACTCTTCCTCCGCAGACAGTCCACCAGGTCGGCCGTGTCGCTGTAGCTGCAGCCCACCTGAGAGTGGACGATATGGCAAAAACAGAACATCACGATACAGAAGGAGAAGATTATAATGAGCTGCTGTCCATTTAGTTACTATGCAGTGGCTGTTGTTGCTTATAGCCTCAATAAATCTGTGTTTTCTGAGAGCAGTTGTTCTGTTCTGCACTGATCATATGGATCATAAATGAATAACAACTGTGCATCATGTATTATGTAAGGATAACAGCTACCACTGTGATACTGTATGTGTAAGGGGAATTCCACCAATTTTTCATTTGTAAAATGAAATGGTTTAGATTCGCAATGTCTGCAAAACAAATACAGCTATTTTATTTACAACCGAAACCACCAGTGAACCTAAACACGTCTGTTTCATTTGTAACGTTCAGTGATAAATCTGAAAAAAAATAAAATAAAAATTGGGGACTATGTTGCCTCACAACGCCCTGCATGTATCCCTCCACTATGAATGGATTTTAGGACAAAACATTATAGCAAAACTATCATAAACAATGTCTCAGACATCAAGTAGCTTTTAGAAGTGGACGTCTGGTTCCAATCACGACCACTGAGAACAATTCTGGCTCTTTAGAACAGAGCGTTTCACACCAAACCACTCTGAATGACTGTTTACATCTCAACTGTTCAGTTATGAAGAAATTTTTAACAATTGGTGGAATTCCCCTTTAAATGCTACTGCAGTACTGCACAAATTGTCATTTATCTGAGAACTGAATGCATTTCCTTATACTCTGCTTATGTATATGAATAATGACGAAGGATTTTCCAGTTTTATTGCCCTCTGATTTGATCCATATATAACACAACCCCACAACATTAAGATATGCTAGTGTGCTTATTAATACTACAGTAAAATTGCATTTTTCATGTCAGTAATGTGACATTCTGGTCTGATATGTTTCTTTTTCTTTGTATACTTTTTAAAATAACCATTTTATGTTGTGTTTAACATTGTGTTATTGACTTCATGATTTAGCTACCAGTTACTTTAAAATAAAACAGTAAAATCACTTTTAATATGTGCATAGTTGTTTTTGTGGACTACATACAGTCATATACAAAAGTTTGAACACATCAAATGACATGTTTTTTTGATTTTCTAAGTGTAAATAAGTCAACACATCCAGTGCGGAGAACAAATTGAAATGTGATATTTTATGGAAATTAACACATTAAAATATGTAAATATACAAAATGAAATGTGCCATAATTTTTGCACAGGCCACATTTTATGGTACTTATTTTCATCCCAATATGTTAAATTCAGCAAATAAACAATAACTGTATAGTAAAATGTACAGCAGTGTGTTCTCCGTAGAGGACGTGTTCACCTATTTACACTTAGAAAATCAACAAAGCATGTGATTTGACCTGGGGTGCCAAAACTTTTGCACACAACAGTATGTGAAATAGCAATTTCATAGTGTTGTGAATGTAGTATGAATTCAGTTTACTGTAATGTGCACGGAGTAGCTGATCCTTTCTCTCAGTTTTGAACATGCTGTTAAGGTTTTCCGTGACACTTTCGTTTTTTGTTCAGATGTGACTCGCGAGTGAAAAAAAAAACGGTTTTGGCGGCGTGACGCTCGCAGTAAACGACGGCAAACAGACTTAAATTGTAATAGCTGCACTCTCACAGTTTACACATTTGTTTACACGAAACATGGCTAGCTCAAACAAAGTCAAAACATCAAGGCTGCAGAAATTATTTTAATTTTTCCACTTTAGAAAATGAACTACAGGTTAAGAAACAACCGCATTTGAACTACAGGTTGAGGACGAATCGTGTTTATGGTGCCTCTGCTGGATCGGATCGATATAACACTATTAACGACAATAAACTTGAACTGAATTGCATGCGATAAATGTATAAATTAATCGTAAAGAAAACACACCACACTGCCCACCCCTCAGCTCACCTTCTTGGCCAGGATCTTGGTGTAGTCGAGCGGCCGGTAGTTAACGGACCAGCTGGAGATTGCCGAGCCGCTTTGGGCGATGGCCCTCTGGAACAGTCCTGAGGAAAACGGCACACATAATGAGGCACTTTCTATGCTGAGTGCTTTTATTTTAATAGGGCTATATCAGGGTCCAGCCGCAAATTCCCTTTTAAATATCCCGCACATGATGGGGTCATCACCACTGGGTGCCTTCGGCTGGTAGCGTCGCAATCAGTGACTAAATGAATTACTTTCACATGACTATGAGCCAGTGACTGGATTCAGATCATAAAGGCCAGAGGCGCATGATACTACTGCACATGTGATGGACACTGAGGGAAATTAAAGCGATAGTTTGGTGAAAAAGCTTCCCACTTATCAGCCAAGGCATGTTAGTTATGAGGCTAATGTAGATAACAAGTAATGGAAGCTTATGTACACCAATTAGCATGACAGGCCTAAATCATCTAAATCATCTCACAGCCACCTTAAACTGTGTGGTGCTGTTCAGTATCTCTAATAGTCGTGATTATATGGTTCCTGACACACTGTTATCTAGTACAATGTACATAAGTACATTAGCACAGCTAAAACAGTAGCATTCATACTGAAGAATGATTTCTGTCTGTACTTTTCAGCATAGAATTAAACTTAAGACACCAAGTGTGTTTTGGCTGATTGACTGTATTTGGTGTAGGGGACAAATGTAAATATTCTGTAAATCTGGCCAATATTTGTATATTATTGTTTCAAAAACGTGAAATATTCCAAACCCCATAAAATGAATTCATAGAAATTAAGCTGCTTTTGAATCCATTGTTTTTGGCTATCTGCCTATTTAGCCTGCTGCAGTTTAGCTCCGCCCAATTGTCAATCAATCATTGTTGTGACATCATAAAAACAATAAACTGCTTAGTTTACATATATAGACTGTACAGTGAAAGATATGCCTTGAAGTTTTACCAGTCTGCTCTTATTTCAGCTCCTATTTCAGTAAAGAGATTTAATTTTGCCTTTAAAGGGCCCACAGCCATCATTTTTTTGGAATTTTTATGAACATATGTGTGGTTTTTTGTATGAAAAAATAGCCATAATTCATTTTCACATGACCATTTTCCAACCTCTCTTTATCCCTTAGAATTAAACAGGATTTTTTTGTTATTGAATATTTAAGACATATGTAAATGAGCTCTGTTGTGGTTGGCTAACCAACTCAAAAAGCAGTCCAGACTGAAACTCTCCATATAACCAGTGTGAATGGGTGGAGATAAACTCCTGTCAGCTGAATAGGCAGATATGTAAATAAATCGTTTTTGTGACATCACAAAAACAATGAACTGCTTAGTTTCCATATACAGACTGTACAGAAAATGATACACTTTGAAGCTTTGCAGATTTGCTCTTATTTCAGCTCCTATTTTAGTAAAGAGATTTCATTTTTGCCTTTAAAGGGCCCACAGCGTACATTTTTAGTAATTTTTCTGTACCAAAATGTACCAAAAATAGCCATAATTCATTTTCATATGACCATTTTCCAACCTCTCTTTATCTCTTACAATTAATCACGCAGTTTTTGTTACTGTACCTTTAAGATATATGTAAATGAGCTCTGTTCTAATTGGCTAACCTATTCAGAAAGCAGTCTGAAACACTCCACACAACCAGGGTGAAGGGGCGGGGCTAAACTGCTGTAGGCTGTATAGGCGGATATGTAAATGAATCATTTTTATGACATCACAAAAACAACGAACCGCTAAGTTTCCATATACTGACTGTATAGTGAATGATACATGTAAATCAGCTCTATTCTGGTTGGCTAACCCATTCACTTAGCAGCCCAGGCTGAAACACTCCACAGAACCTGTGTGAATGGGCAGAGCTAAACTGCTGTAGGCTGAATGGGTGGATATGTAAATGAATCGTTTTTGTGACATCACAGAAACAGTGAGTTGTGTTATGTCTCATTCACCATACTGCATTCGCAGTGGTACAACAGTATGCTCTGATTTTAGCTCTTATTTTTTTAAAAGTGAGGAAATTCAGCTCTTTTATTCATGATATGGGCCCTTTAAGATGTGTAGGATGAACTGTAGAGTGAAAATGTTGGCGTGGGTTCTACAGGGCGGCAGTATGGACGGCCTGGGCCAGCTGTACCCACTTTCGAGCTGGCATCATTGTTGGCATCGGCTCAGGATGGCAGGCCATCTACATGCAGCGCTGGCGTTATGTAAAGTGCCTTCATGTCCCCCATCTGAAGATTCTGAGATTAATTATTAAACGCTGCCCCCCCAACTCTCTCTCTCCCTCTCTCTCTCTCTCTCTTACGCACAGTGCACTACTCTGCCCCCCCTTTTGCTCCTATCCCTATGAAATCAATTAAGAGTCAGCTCAGCTGCAGCTGAACGCTTCTGCACCATTCTCTCTCTCTCTCTCTCTCTCTCTTTCTCTCCACACACACACACACACACACACACACACACACACACACACACATATTTACATGCTCCTCATTACGAATCTGTCTCACACACATCCATATTTATCATGCACTTCTCATTATAAAGCCGTATCAAACTCAGCCGCCTGTGTGATCTCATCATAACACGATAAATCAGCCTCACACACACACACACACACACACACACACACACACACACACACACACACACACGCATACACACCCCAACGTGTCATACATCAGTCTTGCTGACACACAGCCTCATCACGTTTCCCTAACTGAGCGGGACTCAGGCGTGATCGCTTTACCCTCATTACAGCACCGTGTTAAACCAGCGCTGCCATTAACCCTCTTCAGACTCTCTTTAACCACTCTTACCCATAAATCACTCTGCTGAACTGCTTCAAAGTCATTTCGGTTTTTTAACTGATTTTGGACTTTAGACTAAAATCCTTTTGCTCTGAGTGACCCTATACCTTCATTACGTTTATTTTATTAAAATAAAAGAATGAACATTTCATTTTGTCACTTCCAAAACTGACCGAATGTTTCAGTCGTGACTGTTTCTGTGACAATTTTAGCTCAAACACACAGCCAGTACATGACCAGCAAACACAGCTTTGAACAGCTGTTCACACTTAAAATAATGAATTACTTTTTCATTAAAACACAAAAAGTACTGAACTGCAGAAAATATGACGATCCTGAATGTTCCACACTGATTTTCAGACTTACTTTAAAACAATGGGATCTAAGTGCTCAGCATGTGGCTAAGAGGGACAGGGATGCAGCCTCACTTCCTGCTCTGAAACGCAGGGGCGTGGCTGTAATAAGGCTCCGCCTACAGACAAAAACTCTTTGTGTTTCGGTGGTGATTTGAAAACGTGGACTTGCATTTTTATTTATCCACTAAATTCATGACAAATCTAAATCTTTCAATGTCACTTTGAAAAAAAGAAAAATATATTTCACAAAACAACATTAAAAAAACCTAAAAATCTGTGTATAATTTTCATTAGTGTAAATTTAGGGGTTGGGGTTTGGGACAGACACCTCCCAATAGAAAGCATCTATATATTTAGCTCATTACTGTCTCTATTAATGCTTTGGGTTTAAGTAGATCAGAACATAATCACTGTAAATATCTAAGGCCTGTATAATTAGTTGTGTTCATTTTTTTTTACTTAACTTCTATAGGGGTGGCGCAGTGGGCAGCGCTGTGAAAGGAACAGGGTTTGATTCCCCGGCTGGGCGACCAGGGTCATTTCTGTGTGGAGTTTACATGTTCTCCCCAGGTCTGCGTGGGTTTCCTCCCACAGTCCAAAGGCATAAGGTCAGGCTAGTTGGAGATACTAAGTTGCCCCTAGGTGTGATTGTGTATGTCTGTCTGTCTGCCCTGTGATGGACTGGCGAACTGTTCAGGGTGTTTCCTGCGTTCTGCCCAATGACCGCTGGGATAGGCTCTAGCATCCCTCCCACATCCCAGGAGGATAAGTGGCTTAATTTAGTAAAATGATCCATATATTTGGATATTTGTAAGATATTATCACCTAAAATCATCATCACCTCTAAAAGTTTTAGCATAAAACCTTGCAAATGGAAACGACAATGGTGAAAGTTCTAATCGGAGCATGGTTTTTGATGATGATGATGATGATGAAGGCTCTTACCCTCAGAGTGATGGGACAGGATAAGCAGGTTGACGCAGGACGCCCCGGCGCCGGAGCCGAAGATAGTGATCCTCTCCTGGTCGCCCCCGAAATGGCCGATATTCTCATTGAGCCAGCGCAGAGCCTGGATCTGATCCAGCAGGCCGTAATTCCCTTTAGCCGACTGATCTCCAGTGCTCAGAAAGCCTGCAGGAGGAGAGCGCGGGAGTTAGACAGTAAGACACTGAGGCCAAAGGGCTTTCCACAGTAAAAAAACTCCTGAAAACCATTCACAATAAAACCAGAGAATAAACACACAAGGACTAACAGCACTTTTCAACCACGTCAACGAAAATAATACATCTACAGCCAAAATTCCAAAAATTCAGATGTTGAAAGTGAGACGTTTTGTCATTTCATGAAAAACATAAACTCATAGAACTTGATGGCAGCAACACATCTCAAAAAAAATTGGGACAGGGGCAACAAAAGGCTGTAAAAGTAAGTGATACTGATAAAAAACAGCTGGAGGAGCAACTTGCAACTACCTCACATGACTGGGTATAAAAAGAGCATTTTAGAGAGGCAGAGTCCCTCAGAGGCAAAGATGGGCAGAGGTTCACCAACCTGTGAAAAACTGTGTCTAAAAATTGTGGAACAATTTCAGAAAAAAGTTCCTCAACGTAAAATTATGAAGACTTTGGATATTCCACCATCTACAGTACATAACATCATCAAAAAATACAGACAATCTGGAGAAATCCCTGTACGCCAGGGACAAAGCCGACGGTCAGTATTGGATGCTTATGATCTTCGGGCCCTCAGGCAGCACTGCATTCAAAACAGGCCTGATTCTGTACTGGAAATCACTGCATGGACTCAGGACCACTTCCAGAAATCATTGCTACATTTATTTACATTTTACACAGCATCCCAATTTTTTTGGAATTGGGGTTGTACAGTGTTACTGTTGCTAAGGATTTATTCTCTATTGTTCTGCTCTCTACTACTTACTGTTTGCATAGTTTACTGTATTTTGAACTAGATGGTTTATGGCCTTTGTTGTGCACTATCTGGCCAAAAGACTGCAGCGTCTCTTTTGAAATGAAGGGTATGAACAGGGAGTTTGTCCCTCTTTGCTGCAGTAACAGCCTCTACTCTTCTGGGAAGGCTTTACACTAGATGTTGGAACATTGCTGTGAGGATTTGAGTGTTAGTGAGTTCAGGTACTGATGTTGGACGACTAGTTCTGGATCACTCCAGCACATCCCAAAGGTACTGGATGGAGCTCCATACAGTGGTGAACTGTGACAATTAGAGTTAGGCCTTAAAAGACCAAACTTTTATGATAATGCTAATGTTATGATAAAGTTTCTGCTATCCCCCCCTATAGGATTTCTAATACTATTGCTGATGCACATGCCATCCAAACAAGCATGTAAAAGACATTCTATATGTTTTATTTAAAGCTTATAAAAGACATTAGCGTATACTTGAGCTTGTATGTATCAGTTTTACAGTGATTCAGTAAAGAGTCCTGACATAGAGCTGCCGCCACTGTTTTCCATTCCTAACAACTAACCGGAACACTGCTTAGACGATGGCTCATATTCAAAGTCAGTGATGTATCTAGAGCTTCCAGAAGGACTAGAGTGACGCTTCTTTTCATCACTAAAATGGTCCCATTGTAAATCAAAATGAATGTCTAAGGCCTTCAGTCCAGCTCCTGAAGCCCTAACCAATAGGAGAGCTTGCTAGGCTCTTTCTACCTATTTTCCTAGTTGTGAACTTAAGACTTTAAGACCTTAACTTCTTTTTTATTTAGAATATCAACGTGTAATTTGACAAATGGTGCCCTAATGTTTGCATATGA
The DNA here is from genome assembly GCF_904425465.1 of Colossoma macropomum. Lineage (NCBI taxonomy): Eukaryota > Metazoa > Chordata > Actinopteri > Characiformes > Serrasalmidae > Colossoma > Colossoma macropomum. The sequence continues at coordinate 3,154,907 of NW_023494804.1, forward strand.
CCATTAATATGTAATGCAAATCATGCATGTATAGCAAAATAAATAAAGAAATAAACAATAATGACTTTTAACTATGCAATGAATTGTGCATTGAAATAGCTTTTTCAAAGTACATAATTACACAATTTATGATGTAGTTGCCATCATGTTATCGTTATAGTAACAACCCGGAATACCCAGTCAGTTTACTGACATCTGGCAAAAATGTTTATGCAACATATTTTGTGTCTTTTTTAGCCTAATGTACTTTATTAATATAGAAATGATGCAGATTGTATATCAAAACAACAATGCCTCTAGACTCGCATGGGTTAAGAACAGTCTATAATAAGCAGCTTTAATGCGCGGTGCGTTTTTATAGCTCTCTCTTTGGCTGCTAATGGCTGTTGTAAGTGTGTCATATGCATACAGAGCAGGTGGGTTTTATGGGCTGGGTTGGGGGGGTGGGCTTAAAGCTGATCACTGCTTTTAGGAGCTTAAACAATACAACCTTAAATCCACATACTGCGAATACTGATTGACGCCTTACACCCGGAGCCACGGCCGACACGTCCACTAACACAATACGACCAATCAGCTCGAGCACGTCTTTTACCATGACGCAGAGCAAGCTCTGAAATACTGGCGCAAATCGAGTTAAGCTAGTTACCGTTTTAACTTATTCGGCCTGAAAGGAATGAAATGAAATGACGGTGGACGCAGGGAGGAGTGAATTTCAGGCAAAATTCCATCTAAGAAAGCTCTCTCTCGCAGGCTTTTTACATCACGAGCAAAGAAAAGAGAGGGAAAAGGGGAATGGGGGGGGGAAGACACAAAAATAGAATGGAAGTTAAAAGCTCTCTGCCCTTCAGACCTAATATCCGAGAGTGAGCGGGAGCAGGTGAGTGGTAGGTCTGTGCGTGTGCGTGTTAGGAAGATGGAAAATATATCTAAGAGATAAAAGAGATGGTGGCAAAATGAGCGTAAAAAGAGACATTATGCCCATTTGCTGCTGAAACACTTAAAACACTCGAGTATTTTATCATCAGGGAACATTTTGGGGATATTTTATGATTTCGGACACCGCTGAACACCCAAATGCACAAAACAGACAATGAGGAGGGATGAGGAGGAGGATGAAGGATGTATCAAACATCTTGATTGTGGATCTGGATCTTAGTGCATCATTCGATCCAGGTGATCAGTTGATCAAGTCGATTCATCCACTTAAAAGCTGGATAGGCCTCTCAAGCACAGCTTGATGATGGTTTAAATCATAATGGACAAACAGGGCCGTTTCTTGTTGCATTAAGAAATAATTCATCTAAAACTCCTTTGGAGTTCCTCAAAGTTCTGTTATAGGGCCGCTTCTTTTCTGCTACACGTAGGAAAAATGATCAGGAAATCCCGCAGTCATGCATTTCTATTCCCTCTGGACGTCAAGACTCTGTCAGCAGGCAATTCTCAGTGGACATAGCTAAATTTCTCAGTGGATGTCACAACATTTCTGAGTGGATGTCACAAAATTACAAAATTATTTGCCGCTTAATCAGGCCATAATGAGATAATGATGCTTGGTGCTAATTCCCAGCAAAAACTGATGTTTGAGAAATTTTAAAGTTCTTTTAATTATTTCCAAAGCTCCCTAAATGTATGCAATTGTTTTTGTTTTTACAAATATATTTTGAATAAAACCTCGTTACATAACATACATCGTCATTTTTATCTCTTCTCCTATATCCTACATTTACCCTCCTGTTTATATTTGCTGACATGCTTTGCTGTTGAGATAAAGTGCCTGCCATCCTAAATCCCCCCAGGGGCTGTGGAGACATGACTTTAATAAAATGAGAGAAAAGCCCCCCGAGCCACTGTCCACTGGTTTTAAACGGCAGAAACACTACAACAACGAAACATGCCTCCATCTCGCTCTCCTGCAATAACAGCTCAGTGGAGCGTCCTTGGATGGAGAACGGTCTGTCATATCTTAAGCAGCATTGATTTCCAGGCAATACTATCGGCTAGTTTTCCCAACTGGTATAAACGTCCTGCTCTGGGGCAGGAGAGGTCGTTTGAAATACAAGGCCTTCATTTTCTCCTAATGAGTCACCTAACCAGCCTGGCATGATGCAGGTCATGCAGTTCAGGCAGAGACTGACTGTAACGCACCAGGCAGGGAAGCAGAACGCAAGCGTGTGGTGTGTTTATTGGCGCAAAGTCATAGTCCAAGTCCATTGCAGGGGTTTAATACAGACCGAAGCACAATCGCAAACAGGACTAAACCAAATAAACAACAAAGAACAGGGCTTAAAGCGCTGGTTCTGCCAGTTTTCCTCTTAACTCAGATGTAGCTGATCAACCAAGTCATGATTCCATTTTCCAGGAGCTATGAGGCTAATGTAGCTAACAGGTAATAGTGCACCAATTAGCATGGCTAAAACATCACACACTGTGTTCAGTAATCTCTAATAGACTTCCTTACGTGGTTTCCAACACTGTTTTACACACTGATATCAATAAACATGGACTAAACTAGGAAAACAATTCAGGCTCCAACATAGATACTCCTACACTCTTAAAAAAGATGGTTCTTCAATGGGTTCTTTAGTAAAGACAATGGCTCAGTATAGAGCCAGGAACACTCCAAGAACCTTTTGCATGCTTAAAAGGTTCTTTGCATGATGAAATTGTTCTTCAGATTGATGAAGAATGTGTTGTACGTGGTTAATTATAGAACCTTTTTGAAAATGGTTCTATGTTGCACCAAAAAGGGTTCTGCTATTGTTATGATGTCAAGCTTGTAACACTAGAAGAATATTTTTTGTTGCCATATAGAACCATATACAGCACATTCTCCATCAATTGGAACCATTTCACCATGCAGAGAATCATTTAAGCATGGAAATGCTTCTTTGAGTGTTCATGGTTCTATATAGAACCGTTGCTCCTCAAGATAAGACAATCCTTTATTAGTCCCACAAAGGGGAAATTCACAGTGCTACAGCAGCAAATGGGATAGCAAGGCACTCAAGACAAAACCTTCCATATAATGGGGTTACTGGAGGAACCATAGATCGTCTACAAGTGCCTCCAGGAAGTTTTAACTACCTCACTGGGTTCCATCAAGTACCACGTTTCAGCTCTGATGCCGAAGGAAGCCTTTTCTTTTGAATGAGCATCTTTGGGTGTTCCTCGAAGAACTTATTGGCCTAAAGAACCCTCACCTTTTTAGGCTTTCCTCAAAGTCCAACTGCTAAGAACTAGCAGGTTCTTTGAGTGACCAAATGGGTCCGGTGAGCACCTACGTCCACTGAAAAGGTTCCGCCAGTGTGGCACCCCCAAAAGGTGTCTTGAGTATTCTTTCACTTTTACAGTGTAAAGTTTTTGGATACACAACATACTTTAGTCCATGTTTATAGAAAATAGTGCATCATACAGAGTCAGAAACCACTTAATCAAGGCTATTAGAGATACCGAACACCTCCACACTGTCAGAGGAACAGCTACAATAAAGGGGTCGAGCTGGAAGGTTCTGCAACCCAGTCCCCAGGAGCACACTTTTTTCCCCCCATTTTCTCCCCAATTTAGTCGTCTCCAATTCCACCCACTGGTTAGGACCCAATCACACGACACCATCATGCTAGGACGGGTGAAGCCTAGCACAGGCTTTCTCCAAGTCCTGTGAAGCACCACTGCATCTTTTTCGAACTGCTGTTCACGCAACGTCACTGGACAGCCGAACACGCTCTGAGGAAAGCGCCAACCGCCAGATCTGTTACGTCAGCTAACAGAGTGATGGGGGGAGAAGGGGGGCATCCTACCCACCCAGAGAGCGAGGATGATTGTGCTCTCTTGGCCTTCCGGCCGCAGATGGCTGTAGCATCACCAGGGATCGAACTTGCAATCTCCTGATGATGGGGCCAACGCTTAGATGGTTGCGCCACTCGGGAGCCCACTTTTTAAGACTGAAATCGGAGACGTCAGTAAAAAAATCCCAAATTAGCCTGTCAAATCAGAAAACACACAAATTTAGGCTGACAACCTTGGTAACATGTAACAGTTCATTATGGCCTGTAGTGGGGGGTCCTGCAGACTAGCAAATAACAGCCATACTGGACAAAGCTCCTTGACATCAGAACATATTAGTGGCTGCATCAACTGAAATGTCCACTAATCGGCACTCAAACTGTCACTCTGCCATTAGCAATGAAACAACATGGCGGTGAAAAAACACAGTGCAGGAGGAGGATCCAGACAGCAGTGTTTCTGCTAAACACAAAAGGCTGCAGAAATATAGTCTTCCAAGTCAGACCTCTGCCTATTTCCAGAAAGTTAAGTAGGTTTCAATGCTCAAGAAATGCCTACTTTGACAGGAAATGGCCATTTGACTGACATGCAAACTGGCTGTTGACCGTTGATGTGTACAGACAGGCGAGGGAAAATGGAGCTACAACAAAAACAGATCCTTAGGAAACAGGAAACAAGTAATACCAGTCTGCAAATACATGAGGATATCTTGTTTATTTGTTACCGGCTGCTGCACAGGAAACAAATCTAGGCTCCTGAATCTGACCCCATTAACAGGAGATCAAGAGTTTGATCCCTGGTGATGCTTCAGCCCAAGAGATCTCACTTGGCCTTGCTCTCTGGGTGGGTAGGGTGGTTCTTGCTCTCCCACCATCACTTAGTGCAGTGGTGGCCACTGTGAGTGTCTGTTGGCTGATGTAACATTACTGGCGGTAAGTGTTCTCCTCCAAGCGTGTTTGAGCTGTCTTGTCCAACATTTTATACCTGCTCATCAATAGTGAGTTCTTCCCCCTTTGCTGCAGTAACAGCCTCTACTCTTCTGGGAAGGCTTTACACTAGATGTTGAACATTGCTGTGAGGATTTGATTGAACATTAGTGAGGTCAGGTACTGATGTTGGATCAGTTCTGGATCACAAAGGTATTGGACTCCATCCCTCCAGAGAACGCAGTTCCAGTGCTCCACATCCCAATGCTGGGGTCTTCATGCCCTTCTAGTCCACACTTGGCACTAGACATGGTGACCTTGGTCTCATGTGTGGGTTCTCCAGAGTGTCCCATTCTATTGGTCAAGGCTTTTCTATGGAGATTATACAAGTGTTAACCCTCTGGGATCTCGATTTTTGCATGTATTCTTCATAACTCCGGATGTGAGTCTCGTATGATCTCGTGATAAGATGGAATGGAAAGGGCGACTCTACAGATTCCGGAAACGTTTGAAGCGGATTTCTGCGCTGGATCATCACAAATATACACAAGCAGATATAGAAACATCGAATTTGCAGCATGAACGAGTTCACAGACCCCAGAGGGTTAAAGAGGATTCACTCATTAGAAGGGCTGCCTGGACCTGCAGTATATAATACAGGCCATCACCCTGACCACACTGCCCTCCTTGCACTCGGCCTGATGAAGACATCACATGGTGGACGGATTCGAGCGCCTCGCCTCGAGGAGCACAGACCGGCTCCTCGACTCAGCTTGATTGAGGGAATATCTAATGACAGTTCGGACGTCCGCCCAACCACCATGTGAGCAGTGCGCTCGCTGATTGATGGAGTGATTGACAGTCTGAATGGAGCTGCTCAGCCATTGGAGGAGATATTGATTGATGAGCTGTGCATTCTGGCATAGCATACACACACACACACACACACGATCCGTCTGCCATCACATTAACCTTCTGCAGAGCTGTTTGCTGCTGTTGCCTGGCAACCAGCCACTGCCAATATCAGAGAGATGCGTTCTGCAGCTACACGGACGCAGGTACACTCAGAGACCTTTTCAGACAATGAGGAACCGTCCAAAAACACACTTTTGTGTGATTTAAAGTAATTATTACATTATCACACAATCCCTGTCAGCACCTACCCCTCGATCCTGCCTGCACATGTAATATAAACATAAAAATAATGTGTGATTGTAAACAGCAGCTCAAATGTATACACTGTTGCTCTTATATAAGCCCCCTAGATCGGCTGCCCTTTACACTGTGGGAACATTTCATCTACATTCATTCCTTTCATGATGAACGGAACAGAAAGAGTTCGGAAATTACTCGGAATAAAATTGTTATATTAATGTACATACAAAGTAAAGAACATTGTTATATTTACATTGAAAAGACTGTATAACAGCCCATCTGTGTGTCATTGCCTCTCTCTCTCTCTCTCTCTCTTTCGTTCTCTGTGTCTATCCATCCTCCTTTCTCACTTATCTCTCTCTCATTCTTGCTCTCTCTTCTTTATCTCTTCTACTTTCTCTTTTTCATCGCTTCCTTCGTCTCTCTCACACCCTTTATCTCTGTCTCCCCTCCTTTTTCCCTTCTCTCTCTGTTTCTCTCTCTCTACCACTCTGTCTCTTTCTCTTCTCCCTCTCACTTCTCTCTCTCGCTACCATTCTTTCTCTGTCTTACCCATTCTCTCTCTCTCTATCTCTCTCGCTCTCTCTCTCTCTCTTTCTGTGCGTGTGCTGAGTTGGTCATCCTGCTGACTTTAGCGCTGAGTGGAGCAGTTTGGGGGCCGGACTCATGCATATTCAACAGCAGCTTCAGCTAACGTCCAGAAACCGCAAAAAAGAGAAGAGGAGAGAGAGGAAGGTGTGATGGAGAGGAACGAAAAGGAAGAGAGTGAGAGAGAGAGAGAATAGAGTTGACCTAAATGCAAAGACAAAGGCTTAAGGATTAAATATACACTCAGTACAATAAAAGCACCACAAACACCTCCCTTGTGCTTCTACTAACTGGACACTTTATTAGAAACAACCACCTTGTGCTTCTACTAACTGACCACTTTATTAGAAACAACCACCTTGTGCTTCTACTAACTGACCACTTTATTAGAAACAACCACCTTGTGCTTCCACTAACTGACCACTTTATTAGAAACAACCACCTTGTGCATCTACTAACTGACCACTTTATTAGAAACAACCACCTTGTGCTTCCACTAACTGACCACTTTATTAGAAACAACCACCTTGTGCTTCTACTAACTGGACACTTTATTAGAAACAACCACCTTGTGCTTCCACTAACTGACCACTTTATTAGAAACAACCACCTTGTGCTTCCACTAACTGACCACTTTATTAGAAACAACCACCTTGTGCTTCTACTAACTGGACACTTTATTAGAAACAACCACCTTGTGCTTCCACTAACTGGCCACTTTATTAGAAACAACCACCTTGTGCTTCCACTCACTGGCCACTTTATTAGAAACAACCACCTTGTGCTTCCACTCACTGGCCACTTTATTAGAAACAACCACCTTGTGCTTCCACTCACTGGCCACTTTATTAGAAACAACCACCTTGTGCTTCCACTAACTGGCCACTTTATTAGAAACAACCACCTTGTGCTTCCACTCACTGGCCACTTTATTAGAAACAACCACCTTGTGCTTCCACTCACTGGCCACTTTATTAGAAACAACCACCTTGTGCTTCCACTCACTGGCCACTTTATTAGAAACAACCACCTTGTGCTTCCACTCACTGGCCACTTTATTAGAAACAACCACCGTCTGCTTCCACTAACTGGCCTCTTTATTAGAAACACCTTCCTTCTGTTTCTGCTAACTGGCCACTTTATTGGAAACACCTACCTCACAATGTTGAGCATTTCACACCAAAACTACTCTGAACGACTTTGCTAACATTGCAATGATTAAATTCTGTGGAAATTTAAAGAAATTGGTGGAAGTCCCCTTTGAGAAGTCATATTTTTCAATTTCACAGAACTGATAGTCGTATCAGGCAGTAAAGCCTCTGAAATGTTACCTACATCAGCTGATATTGTTGGAGATCTGATTTCTTTTGCAGCTCTTAAATTTTCATAAAATTTGGACTCGAATCATCACAACAGAAGAACTGACATTATAAAAGCCAGTCAGCTTTTTCAAATGTGTAAAAAAAACATGAAAAACAAGGGAAAAATTGAGTTTTTGGTGTGAAAATGATGATATGTAATTACATTTGGATCATGTAGCAAAACGAAAGTAATAACTCCGGACCTGCTGAGGGTTCAGTGAAGAGCTGAGTAAAAGAGCGGAGCGTATGAAGATGAAGGAGAACAGAAAGTTATTAGACTGCCTGACTGGAACACAGAGTCCTGTTTGTCCTCTTTATTGCTGTGAGAGAAAAAGGAGCCGGAGGTTTCTCCTCACAGCAACAGCGGCAGCACTCCTGCTCTATAAAAAGAGCGGTGAGCTCTGCTGTACTCCAAAATAGCTAATCAGGCGTTGTAGGCATCATCAATAATCCATGAGGATGAACGATATTAGGGTGTTGTGCTCGACTGCACGGAGCCAGAGAGGCTGAAGGAGGAAGCACCGGGGTCGCGCTGATCGACGGCCTGTGGATATATCTGACCCTGATGAGGGCGTTTGGTCTGAAAGGGCCTGTGATATGACTTTTTTTTAGAGTTTGATGTGGAATACAAACACAAACAATGCAGAAACAAGTTTTAAACCCAGTCCATTCAGTCCATATCTGGAAAGTAAGCTGCATTCTTTGTTTTTGTGATGTCACAAATTAGCCTACAGCAGTTTAACCCTCCACTCATGCTGAAGTTATAAGGAGCGTTTCAGCCCGAGCTGCTTCCTGAACGATGCACAGCCAATCAGAACAGAGCTCATTCGCATATCAGTCTTAAAGGCACAGTAACAAAAAACAAAAACAGCCTGTTTAATTCTAACAGGTTGGATAATGGTCACATAGCAAATCAATGCTGTCAGCATGTCTCCATTTTTGCCATTTTTCAGTTTTTGACATAATTTGAAAATGCCTGTGGTCCTTTACATTGTGTGAAAATTTCATGATCAAGGGACCAAAAGAAACGACCCAAAATGACTTGGAAAGACGTCTGGTTCCATTGACTTACATTAAAAGTAAAGTAGGTTTTTTCCTTCTCGTGTAAAGTTACCATTTTGAAGATACGAGGTTTTGTTCCGACAGCAGTGAAATGAGAAATTAGTATATGACTCTTTTTGGTGCACAAATGTTATCTATCATAAGGAAAAAATAAGTGTAGGATATGGACCCTATAAAAACAAAAGCTTCATGGCCCAGCAGAGCGTGGATGCCGGTTGGATGAGTGTGTTGTTGTCTTTCCGCCACATTAAGGCATCAAAAAGGCTTTTAGATCCCGGCCTGTGATGGATCCTTTATCCAATCAGGCTGCCATGTAACAGCAGTATGAAATCAATAGGGCTAATGGTGCTGGAGCAGATGCCGGTGTATGAAACGTGTCTTTATGTCGTCCATCACGCACAGCCGGCAGGTCATCTCTTATGTGGAAACTTTTTTTGTTGGCAGATTCATTTGTGTTTTCAACAAAGGAGAAACAGCAGCCTTCATGATACGCTTCACGAGGAGAGTGAATGAAGAATGAAGCATAATAATAATAATAATAATAATAAGTGCTTTACAGACAGATGATAAAGCTTAAAAGTGATAGAATAAACTATGAGTATTAATTTAAAGTCATATAAGAAAATGACACAAATTAAAAAGATGATCACCAAAGAAACGTAAAGTAACTAGCCAGACAGCTGCGGTTCCTCATGTAAAAAAGGTCAAACAAAACTAAAGTGCAATAAACTTGAAGTAAGAATACAGTGAGAGCGCCCCCTGCTGTTTATCAGAGCGTCGCCGCTCCCCAGTTTCAGTCTCCATTCCCCAAACGCTTTAGCTGAGCGCGCTAACGTTACTCCTCCTAATAAACAGACACACGTTCAGCTCCGCCTCCTCATTATTCACCACCATCACTGTAATATTTCATCATCAACATTAACACACGAAGGTGATCAGAGGGGCGGTGGAGATCGAGTCTGCAGCGTCTGAGATCTTTAAAACGCAGAGTTAGAAAAGAAAATCATCTCACAGTGAAAGCAGCGTTTTACAGTAGAGATAAATGGAGCTCATTATGCTGGTAGTGAACTATGCAGCTGACACAGCTGCCTAAAAACCATAGAAACGGACCTTAAACAGAAGTGAGGACCCTGTTGGGGTTCATCCTAAAGTTAGGACAGGATTTAGGAGGTTCAGTCTAGTTAGGATGTTTGTGTGATGCTGTTTTCTTATCTGGAGTTCATGATGACATTATGAAGTTAGGAACTGTTGTTCTGTAATAGATACTGTCTGAAATTCAGTCTGTACTGAAGTCGTCATGGAGACCAAACAGATAAGAGTTCGGACTTAAGAAGTTTCTGTAATACGGCTCCAGAATAACAGAATGAGTGTTCCATGTTTTCTGTGTTTTATGGAAGGTGTTTGCAGAAGGTCAGTATATGCAGATCTAAGATCATAAACAAACAGACATTCAGGAGCTTTAAGGTCATTTTAAAGACCAGCAGCAGAGCTTTAAACTCTCTCTAACAGATCCAGGTGTGTGTAAACAGGGTGATATGAGCTCTCTGTGTTGGTGCCGTGAGGATCCGTACTGCTGTGTTCTGTACAAGTTGTAGAGGATGGACGGTTTCTCTCCAGTAAGAAGATCATTACAGTGATCAACTCTGCTGGACAAACGCAGGAAGTTTCTCTGCTTCACTCTGAGACAGAAAAGGCCGAACTTTTCTCAAACGATAAAAAGCTTCTTTGGTGACTGTGTTTACATGCGGAATAAACCAGAGCTCAGATTCTAAGATCACACCCAGGTTTCCTACTGCAGGTTTGGTATACAGAGCTAAAGAGCCGAGCTTCTGATAAAGCAGCTTTCTCTGAGTTTTAGTACCAACGATCAGTATTTCAGTTTTTTCGTGATTTAGTTGTAGAACATTTTGTGAAATTTTTAATTTGTGATTAATTCTTGAGTCCTGATTACCAGAAGGAATCAAAATGTGTAAATGTGTGTTGTCAGCATAGCTACAAAAATCGATATCATTTTCTAATGACATCACCCATCGGTAATATGTACAAAGAGAAAAGCAAATGCCCTAAAACTGAACCCTGTGGGACTCCACAAGAAATATACATTTTTTTTCGATGAATGATTTCCAGTGAACTATTAACTGAATATGTTTTAAACCATTCTAAAACTGTGCCAGAGAGGCTGATGGTGAATTAGAATCTTGTGATCAATGTTGTCAAAAGCTGCACTAAGATCCAATAAGACCAGAGCAGAATGGTTTTGTGCCTCAGTGCTGAACCTGAGATCATAATGGAGCATAATGAACCAATGCCAATCTCATACTCATAAACATGGTTTTGTGGTAGCCAGTAAGAGATTTAGACAGTTATGAATCTAAATGACAAAAATATGTATAAAATAATATAACATCAGTATGTGGACACCCTTCCTAATTATTGAGTTCAGGTGTTTTAGCCGAATCTATTGTTAACAGGTGCATCTCCATAGAGAAACACTGGCAGTAGAATAGGTCGTACTGAAGAGCTCAGTGACTTTAAACATGGCACTGTCATAGGATGCCACCTCTGCCAAGTCAGCTTGTGATATTTCAGCCCAGCTAGATCTGCCCCTGACAACTGTCAGTGCTATTATTGTGAAATAGAAGCATCTAGGAGCGACAACAGCTTAGCCACAAAGTGGGGCCACCTAGTGCTGAAGCACACAGCACCTATCCTCTGTTGCATCACCCACTACAGAGTTCCAAATTGCCTCTGGAAGCATCAAAACACAAGAACTGAGCGTCGGAAACTTCAAGAAATGAGTTTCCATGGCTGAGCAGCTGCACACAAGCCTAAGATCACTATGCGCAATGCCAAGTGTCGGCTGGAGTGGTGTAAAGTGCCGCCACTGGACTCTGGACTTGTGGAAACGTTCTCTGGATTGTTGAATCACACTTCTCTATCTGTCAGTCTGATGATGAATCTGGGTTTGGTGGATGTCAGGAGACGCTACCTGCCTGACTGCACTGTGCCAACAGTAGAGTTTGGTGGAGGAGGGATGATGGGCTGGGCTGTTTTTCAGGCCCCTTAGTTCCAGTGAAGGGTGATGTTGATGCTGCAGCTCACAAAGACATTTTACACAATTATCTGCTTCCAGCTTTCGGGTAACAGTTTGGGGAAGAGCCTTTCCTGTTCCAGCATGGCTGAGCCCCTGTGCACAAAGCAGCTCCATAAAGACATGGATTGATGAGTTAGGCGTGACGGAACTCCAGTGGCCTGCACAGAGCCCTGACCTCAACCCCGCTGAACACCTTTGGAATGATCTGGAACGTCAACTGTGAGCCAGGCCGTCTCGTCCAACATCAGTGCCTGACCACAAGTGCTCTTTTGACTTAATGAGCACAAAGTCCCGCCGACACTCTCCAACATCTTGTGGAAAGCTTCCCGGAAGAGTGGAGGCTGTTCCGGCCACAAAGGGGGGCAACTCCATATTAACGCCCGTGATTTTGGATTGGGACGTCCAACAAGGCCACATAGGTGTGATGGTCAGGTGTCCATATACTTTTAACTATATAGTGTATATCAATACTCTATTGTTTCTATTGGTTGACAATATCAATACTAAGTTACTTAAGTTAACATTTTTTCTAATCTTGTAATAATTTAAAATGTTTAACTATAAAAATAATAATGAAAATAATTTTACATACAGTGGAGTGGAAATGAACTTGTTGGATATTTTTATTAATATAATCATATAAAATAATTTATTACAAAATGTAATTAAAATTGAACTGAAAATATTTTGAAATTCTAATTTAATTAAAGATAATTTATTATTATTATTATTATTATTATTAATATTAAAATAAAATGGTAAATAATAATTTGGTAAAACTTTTTTTTATGCTATGTTTTAAAATACAAGCTTATATTTGCACATGAAACTGCCCTCAGCTCAGCCTAGGTAACTCTGATTTTCTTTTATTAATAAATAATTTAAAAACGAATTAAGAATAAGATAAATAGTAATGCTGCTCATATTCAGTTACTTTCTTGAAATATGAAATTACAGCCATTTACATTTGAAGTTGAATTTCCTTTACCTCAGTTCTTGCTGATTTTTTGTGTTTTCTGTGTTATATACAGTGTTATTTTTTAATAAAAGTGGTAGCTACATATATTAACTTATGTTTTGGAAATACTAAACTGCATACTTAGATTTGTGTATGAACTTCTTGTCTAAAGTGTCAAAACAAAGTAAATAAACAATGAGTGAGAACATGAACGCAGTACTGACACTATACAGTGCCCTATTTCTCTAAAGGGGAGCTATTATAAGTGTGGTTGTTGGAGTGACATTAATATGAAATCCGTGTTATAATAACTTAAACTGGATGGATAAATAATCACGTTCGTTGGATAAACATAGCAGGAGCTAATATGATGTAGCCGTAGCAGCCGCTGTATGGCAGCTCTGTCAAATCGGGCCCTTCATTTACTGCCGTGGAGGCGGATATGAGGCATGAATCTCATCACGCTTCCCCCGACACACAGATATGAAATGACATTTACATTTTTTATTTCGTCTAATTTTTTTCAAAAATCATCATCTTCTCATGATGCTGGAATGCCAACGCGGCAGACTTTCATTGTTTCCTCTTAAATTAGAATTCATAATGAGGCGATTAGAGGCCACATCAGAAGTGAGGAGCTCTCTGCTGAAATATAAATACCTCAAAGCAAACAAGCTGGAGAAGCGCGCGCCACGCGGAATCGTAATTTGGGGATTTTTGCACTCGCTGGTAGCATCGAGGAGAAAAACATAAACCAGCGGAAAAGTCTCACACGGAATTAGGAACCTAATTAGGGTAATCTGGTTCTGCAAATAGGGCGGATTTGATGAAGGGACGGAGATGCAGAGCGAGTGAGAGACGGAGAGAAAATGAGTGGAAAGATGGAAGGACTGAAGCATAGAAGAAGGAAGAAGTGGAGTGGTGAGATTAGATGGAGTGATGGAGATGAAGAAAAATAAAGAGCAAGAATGATGGTGTTTGGTGGAGAATGTTAGTGTTTGATGGAGAAATTGGAGAATGATGGTGTTAGATGGAGAATGATGGTGTTTGATGGAGAATGTGGGTGTTTAATGGAGAATGTTGGTGTTAGGTGGAGAATGATGGTGTTTGTTGGAGAACGATGGTGTTTGTTGGAGAGTGTTGGTGTTAGATGGGGAATGATAGTGTTTGATGAAGAGTGTTGGTGTTCGATGGGGAATGATGGTGTTTGTTGGAGAATGATGGTGTTTGATGAAGAATGTTAGTGTTTGGTGGAGAATGATGGTGTTTGTTGGAGAACGATGGTGTTTGTTGGAGAATGTTGGTGTTAGATGGGGAATGATGGTGTTTGTTGGAGAATGATGGTGTTTGTTGGAGAATGTTAGTGTTTGTTGGAGAATGATGGTGTTTGATAGAGAATGTTGGTGTTAGATGGGGAATGATGGTGTTTGGAGGAGAATGATGGTGCTTGTTAGAGAATGATGGTGTTTGTTGGAGAAATTTGGTGTTAGATGGGGAATGATGGTGTTTGTTGGAGAATGATGGTGTGTTGGAGAATGATGGTGTTTGATAGAGAATGTTGGTGTTAGATGGGGAATGATGGTGTTTGGAGGAGAATGATGGTGCTTGTTAGAGAATGATGGTGTTTGTTGGAGAAATTTGGTGTTAGATGGGGAATGATGGTGTTTGTTGGAGAAATTTGGTGTTAGATGGGGAATTATGGTGTTTGTTGGAGAATGATGGTGTGTTGGAGAATGATGGTGTTTGATAGAGAATGTTGGTGTTAGATGGGGAATGATGGTGTTTGGTGGAGAATGATGGTGTTTAATGGAGCATGATGGTGTTTGATAGAGAATGATGGTGTTTGTTGGAGAAAGTTGGTGTTAGATGGGGAATTATGGTGTTTGTTGGAGAATGATGGTGTGTTGGAGAATGATGGTGTTTGATAGAGAATGTTGGTGTTAGATGGGGAATGATGGTGTGTGGTGGAGAATGTTGGTGTTTGATGGAGCATAATGGTGTTTGATAGAGAATGATGGTGTTTAATGGAGAATGTTGGTGTTAGGTGGAGAATGATGGTGTGGAAGAATGATGGTGTTTTGTGAGGAATACTGGTGTTTGTTGGAGAATGATAGTTCTTGTTGGTGAATGATGGTGTTTGTTGGAGAATGTTGGTGTTTGGTTGAGAATGTTGGTGTTTGGATGGAAATGTGGGTGTTTGGTTGAGAATTTTGGTGTTTGTTGCAGAATGATGGTGTTTGGTGAGGGATATTGGTGTTTGGTGAATGATGGTGTTGGAGAATAATGGATAAAATGAACAGGCATACAGACACAGAGAGAGAGAGAGAGAGAGAGAGAGTCAGGTAACAATTCAGAAGGGCAGAAATGGTGTAGTTTGGTGTACGACTGCGGCCGAGCTGGTGAGAAAGAGCTGCTCTCGTTCGCATGGCCGAGGCACGGAGGCATCTTCCCCAGAGTTCATTAATTAGTTAATTAGTTAATTAGTCTGAACAGATGGCTGTGCCACACAAATCAGCAGCTCGTTGGAGCTGTGGGCTGCTAGGTGGGGGGAGAGAGAGAGAGTGATAGAGAGAGAGAGAGACAGAGGTGAGCTTTACTCAGATGTGAAGCTAAAAAACAAGCTGTGAACACTAACACAGACAGACTGCAGTGCGGGTCTCTGGGCATCCACTGTGTGTGTGTGAGAGTGTGTGTGTGTGTCTGTGTGTGTGTGTGTGTGTGTGTGTGTGTGTGTGTGTGTGTGTGCGTGTGTGTGTGTGTGTGTGTTACTCATAAAGACATGAAAACAGTGACGGAAGAGCAGCATGGAATCCTGCACGGGTCAGGAGGCAGAAACAATACGTCAATCTGTTTCTGTGCTTGTCTCAATGTGTATAACACACAGTACAGTACAGAATTCAGACACTGCCATTCATTTATTTAATTTCCAGTCAACGTGGCCATAAAATACAAGATATTCATCTTTCAGGAGATGTTTAAGAGGATATTATAAATGAGATGATCCACTTGCATAAGGAAAGAGAAAGTCAAAGGACAATAAGGGAGTTTCCAGAACTGGAGTTTCAAGAAATTATTAAAGCTACAGAGAAAATGGGGCTCCTAACAACCACCTGGAAGACCTGGTAGACCCCAAAACTGCCCCCATCAGATAAACAGCACTTAAAGCTTTCATCTCTGAGAGAGAGGAGAAAATCAAGCTGCTTCAGATCTGAAAACATCCACAGGTGTTGAGATAGAGGAGTAGGACGAAGTGTTAGGGGCTACATGACCCTCCGAACAGAGGTTTTTCACTCCAAACAGAGTGAAATGAGAAAAAAAGAAAGCAAGATGGCTGAACAAGAGACCAAAGAAACCCACAAATGTGAGAATTTTCTCTGTTAAAAAACTATGATCACCATTGTTTTTTCTTAGTTTAATGCCGTTTCAGTGTATTATGATCCTTTTCTTCATAATGGTGATAAAGCTGATGTCTCGGTAGTTAGCTATCTAACTTTCCCGTTCCACCTTAAATGGTGAAGCAGTTCTGAAGCCTGAGGTGCCAAAATGGAACTGCTGCTACATTTAAGGTGGAATGGGAAAATTTGAACAAGAAGCTGGTGAATATCTGACTTCAGCTTCATATCACTGAAGAATTAGGGGTGGGCGATAATAAATAATTGCCCCCCTCTTTGAAGACATATGAGTCCCTAAATGTAACTAAAGCCCAGCAGTGAGGAGCTGAACTTTACCCTCCTCTGCTGTCACTGCAGACTGGCAGGGTCGCCTACAGAGCAGCGCCAGTAGCTGTTAATGAAGTGATGCTCTTTTTATTTGAGGGTCCCATTTCAGAGGGAAGATCTCAACCACTACCCTGTAACTCAGTTCCAAGGGGCAAGGAGATGAGTGAAGGCTGATCTCTGATGTTTGAACAGTACTGTATGTGTGTGTGTGTGTGTGTGTGTGTGTGTGTGTGTGTGTGTGTGGCCAATTCCGCATTATCGTTTGTTTGAATGAATTCTCCGCTTCGCTGCAGATTCAAAAAAGCCGTTCTGATGGTTTATTTTTAGCTTGTTCCCGTCTCTCCTCTCTCTCCCCCACCTCTCTCTCTCTTTCTCCCTGTCTGCCCTCTTTCTCTCCTCCTCTATCTGTTACCTTCCCTCTCTCTGCCCCTCTATCTCTCTGTTTCCTTCCCTCTCTGTCCTCCTCTATCTCTCTGTTTCCTTCCCTCTCTCTCCTCTCTCTGTCTCTCACTCCCCCTCCCCCCTCTCTCTCTCTGTTTCCTTGTCTCTCTCCTTTGCTCTCTCTCTCTCTCTCTATCTCTTTCCCCATCTCTGTTTCATTCCCACTCTTGCCTCTCTCTCATGTCTTTCTCTCTCCCTCTCTCTCCCTGTCTATCTCTGTTTCCTTCCCTTTCTCTCTCTCTCTCTCCCTCTATCCCCCCTCTCTCCTCTCTTAAAGGTATAGCAGTAGTGCAGACTGGAGGTAAACCGATCATTTGCTCACATTAAAGGGCCCATATGAACTCGCTTTTATTTTTAATAAAATAATTTGATGTGTTACGTAAAAACTGTTCAAAACATCATTCGCAAACACCATTCGCGCTTCAGTCCATAAAGTCCACATGTGGAATGTGTGACGTCATGAAAACCAGAACATTTACGTATGTCCACCAGAGCTGGTTTATGAGGAGCCTAACCACTTCCTATTTCCCCCGTTATATCAAAAACAGGACTACTAAACAGCAGAGGGCGCCCGCGAGCGAGTCCTCGATGAATGGGGTAAATGGAGCTAAATGGCTAAAAACGAAAAGTTAAAATAGTTTCTAATCACTGAACCAGAACTTTCCTTTAACTTTAGAAAGTAGAAGGATGAGTTTTACTAAAAAAGCAGAGAAAACTCACCTGTATGTTTCCTTTATTCTACCTCAAACGGGTTTTGGGCAGCAGAAGGTGGGCATTACTGCTACTGAGAGCTGATTGGTTGGTGTGCGGAGCAGCTCATTGGCTGTTCGTGCTCACTGACGTCATGGATATACATGATGCGCCGTTTAAAACTCCTATAACTCGAGTTTAAAAGCTCTTAAAATATAACAGCAGTGTTAAAATGTTTTATGCTGTTCTGTGTTCAGGATATAAATGTATTCATTTACATTAAAAATGTTTAATCATTTATAAACTATGATTTTGCTCAAATGCTCCATATCAACCCATTCATTTTGGACTTGCTCGGGAGCGCCCCCTAGCATTTGAGAGATACGGAAGACATTACAGAGTGGAAATTCTCCTCTCTGCAAGTTCTCTATATCCACCTATTCAGGCTACATCAGTTTAGCTCCACCCACTCAGGCTGAAGTTATACAGAGTGTATCATCCTGAACTATTATTTAAATTCCACCTGATAAAGAGCAGCCAATCAGAACAGAGCTCATTTACATGTATCAGTCTTAAAGGCACAGTTACACATCCTGTTTATTGCTAAGTGTTAAAGGGAGGCTGGAAAATGATCATGTAAGAGTGAATTATGTGACTTTTTTGTCACGTTAAACACCACAAATATCACATGTGAACCTTGAGGAAAAATAAAATATGAGAAAAATATAGGATATAGGAAAACTAGCACAGGAGCTAGCAAGACACACACACACACACACACACACACACACACACACACACCCCTATACACACATATATGACACACATTTGGTGTTTGATGAGGAAAGTTGGTGTTTGTTGGAGAATGATGGTGTTGGGATCTGCTGTTGGGAACGGAGGTAAGAAGTGATGTCACACTTACCCAGCACCCCCAGTCTGTAGTTCATGGTGACCACTATGACGTTGCCGTAGGCAGCGAGCACGCTCGCATCAAACATGTTTCCCGCACCCTCCATATACGAACCGCCATGAATGAACAGCATAACCGGCTTCTTCCGACGATCTCGGATATCTGTGAAGAAATTATAACACGCATTAAAATACAGACACAGACACAGAGTGTGTTAACATGCACTCAATAATCTGATCATAATCGGATTTCTGCAGTTATCCGATCATCCAAATGGTCACGTAAACATCATACTCTGATCTAGAAATCTGATTAAGAAATCCGATAAAGAGGCTGGATTTTAGCTCAGTAGTCAGATTTCTCAGTGCATGTAAACTCTTACTCTGATTTCTTTCGGATTTCTTAGTCTGCACATGTGCGAAAACAGATGGCGGTACCAGAAATAAGCAGCAGCGTCGCCGCGAGACGCAGCAAAACACATTTAGAGTGACACTGAAACCAAACACAAAACAAAGGATTTAAATATTGTTCATCTTCTAGATGATGTTTGTTCATATTTTCGGTTAAAGTGGCGCAATGTTTAAGAAAAAAAGCCCCGGTATGAAGTTTTATGTTACGTTTACGTCACGTTTTCTTCTGTGAATTTATTGGCTGGTTGCAAAGCAGAAATCTGATTACTGTCTGACTCAGACCCAGAGTTTCCCCATTATCTGATTACCCAAGTGCATTTAAACGTGTTGATCGGATTACTGACAAAATCTGATTTTCGACAGTTATTGGATTATTAAGTGCATGTAAACACACTCACTGACTTCATTAGCATTATGTAAAAAAATGGCCAAACTACACAAATTAACCCCGAAGAACTGAAGTCACAAATATTGTCGGCAATAACAAAAATATGCTGTACTTTTATGTGAATAATTCTTCACTCATGGCTCATTGAAATAAGTGGAGAAACTGTGTGGAAAGTGCAGATTCTAAATGTTCATAGCCAGTTTAAAGTTTCTCAGTTTGGTCTGAGCCAGTTCGTACCCGGACCACCCAGCTGGGAGGGTGAAGGCTTTGTGCTTTCCCTAAAGCTCTAACACATCTTTTTTAATCTGCCACTAATGCAACACCATTGGAGCTCAACACACTTAGAGGAGAGCATTAACTGCTAATCCTGTTACATCAGGTAACAGACGCTCATACTGGCTAGCATTGTGCTGAAGGATGGGGGGAGAGGGAGGACCACCCAGAGAGAGAGAGAGGACAGTTATAATGTCTCAGACTCACGGTTACGGATGGCTGTGGCATCACCAGAAATCGAGCTTACGATTGTCCGCAGACAGGGCCATTGTTTATGATTTGAATCTGATGAAAAGTTATTGTTGTACAGTCTCGTTTTGCATTTGGGAAAAAACACATTGTTGCTGTTTGTGTCATTTTCTGAAATCAAAACAAGCAGAAGTGCAGACTGGAACCTTTCAATACATTAGGTGTGAGTGTCTTACTGCATACGGACATGTTTAATGCAGTACCATTCATTCAGTTCATGTATATTTAGTTATTATTAACGACAAAAATAGAAAAACAAATGCAAATTAATGCCTTTAAAAAATATTTAACAAATACATTTTTTGGCCATTTTCATACATTCGCATACATTGATAAATACATTTGGAATATATATATATAATTAATTTATTTATATATGTATTTTTTTCATATAGGAAGATGGACAGCAGTGGCAAGAACTGCAAAAAACCAATGTGGCACCAAGAAGACAAGAATGACAAAGCTACTTAAGGAGGATGAGAACATATCTGAGCAGGTTGGCATCGAGAAATGCTGACCTTAACTTACTTAGATGAAAAGCTTTCGCCAGTTTTCATTTTATCACCACACAAAATGAAGAAAGCATTTGTCTGTGTGTGTGTGTGTGTGTGTGTGTGTGTGTGTGTATGTGTGTAGAGTTTTGGGTGGTCTGGTCTGCATCATGTAACTTCCGGTCTGAAAACAAGTCCCGCTCCAGCGCTGCGCCCCTTTCAGAGCAGCATTTATACACACAATTTAAATTTCAACAGTATGAAAGGAAAGCTGTGTATGGATCAGGCCTGTACGGCATGTGTTTTCGCTTATTTCTCTTCAAACAATAATTTTCTGCTTGTTTTACACTTTTCTCCATGACTAAGAGAACATCTTGATGTGTGAAAAGGTTGATCTGTGCTTTTCTGCAGCGGAGAGCTTTCCCTGCCCTCGACAATCTCAGTCTCAATTACAGAGATCTGCTTTCAGGAATGCTCAGGAATGCCTTTTTTCCGCGGCACTTATTTTCTGACTCTTTCACAGACGTTGATTTCGGCCATTCACAGTAACTCCCACGGCTTTCCAGTGATGGAATAACTTCTACAAGCCCTTTTCAGGCACAAATAAGCTTCACCTTCCGAATGTCTACAGTCGCCAGGTGTGCAGTAAGACACACACACAACGTATTTAAATAAACAAGATATCAAATCATATCTGCACAGAGTATCAATGCCTACAACTCTCGCTTTTGACATGTTAAAGGTTCATTTGATCATATTTAAAATGAAGATACAGTGAAGAGCATTAGACAGGACTGTGGCTGTTTTCATACATTTTCAAATGTATTTGATAAACACATTTACATACATTTATTTTCATATGGTACATTTCTATGTGTAATAAATAAATGCATTTAAAATATATTTGGTTAATATGGCAAAAAATACATGTCCATATATTTCTTTTTCCATATGGGATACCAGTCTCAAAATCATTTCGATGCTACACTGACTGCTCCAGGCCAGAACTCCTGCTATAGTGCTATGTAACTTTGGAGGAGCAGCACGAGAACCTCTCAGGAGAACTGTGTAACACTTTATGGCACCACGTCACACACCAGCAACTCAGCTAGCTATTAGAAAAAATAGCTCAGTATTCCCAGCATGGATATCATGGCAGAGGCTGTCAAAAGACCGAAGATGCTATCGGAGAAAGCGAGGAAGAGGAAAAAGGGAAAGTGACCAAACAGGACACTGGCTTTTACTCGTTGGCGATACTGTCCCGACGCTAGCTGTGGTAATCCGTCTCACGGCTAATGAGAAAACAACGAAAATCCAACAGCAGAGTAAACAGCCCTGTCAGTGAAAGATGTAACGTGTCATCCTGACTCACAGAGTTTTTTTAGTTTTTCCAGATGCCAAAAGTCTAACCAATCCTGTTGACCAATCCTGACTGCTAGCCTAGCCGCTGAGCTATAGGCTAATAAATATGACCAAGCAAGCAGTGGCATAAACACTTCAGTCTGTGAACAAAAGCATAAAGAAAAAAGAGCAATTCTATCTTTACTCTGCACAAAACGGAAAGCAGAAATGAGTATTTCACCCTTTCAGTCAGAGAAAAGAAGCCAAACTGAGGTGTCTAGATAACCTTGCTAACTTTAGCTTGTAGCTTGTTGTTCTCCTAGAGCTGGGCGATATGGCCAAAAACGTTATCACGATAAACAAAATTCATATCGTTCGATATCGATACATTTCGCGATAAATGTCAAATCATGATTTCTTTCACGTTTGAAGGCTGATTTTGCTCGTGGGTGGTTAACTGTGGTTTTAAACTATCATTTATGGTCCGATCATGACAAACACTCGGCAAACAGTGGAACATTTCACTAATCTGTCTCGGGACAGTGGGAGAAAGTTTCTGAGCTGTTTTTACCAGCTGGAAAAGCACAGCTGCAATTTTTGTAATAGTCATAATTTCAGAAAGAAAACAGATTATTTTAGCTGTCTGGTGACGAGCGCTCGGCTACCCCGCTACAAACTCTTTAGTTTCTCAACGACGTCAGCTCGGTTCGGTAGGTCACTGCGGTCACTCCTACCACATCCATGTCAGAGCAGATCACAGTATTCAGACACCAGTTAGCGACGACTGGGTTTCTCTATGCTGTCGTTGTAGTTTAAGGGGTGAACCGCAGTGTATCTGACGTTCACTGTGTAAAAGCATTATCTGCAGTGTGAATCTCTCACACCAGTCACAGAGTCCTCCTTTTAGGGACGTTTAAACTGAAAGCGGTGATTTTGTGTCTTGTTTGATCTACAGTATCATCAATTCACCGTGTTGTGCCGGAGCGCCGCTTCAAGTTAGCCAGCAGCTAAAAACAGCTAGCCTGGAGAGATAGCGCTCTCCCGCTCTCCAATGCCTCACAGCTTCCTCAGTTTACTTTCGAACATGAACCACTTCTTTCTTTCACTTTCGTTGCTCGAGAATGCACTAATACTAAAATATGGCGGTTTGGCGCTGTAACACGGCGCTGCAGACGTGATTTAACACTGCTAAAGCTGTTAAGATGCATGGAAAGAGGTGAGTTCACTGTAGGACAGTACAGTTACACCACTGACCTCGTCACTCACACTCGGTCACAGGAGAACAGATCGCCGGTCGCTCCACTCAAACAGGGACTGTATAACTCCACGTTTCAGCCGTTGCTAAAGTATATTTGGCGACCCTTTTTTACTCGTGGCCCCCTCCCTCTCTAATCAAGTCGAAAAATTCGGAAGTGCACCCTCTCCTGGCGACAGCAGAGTAGTGTTGCTTTCCTTGCAGTAGAAAACGCCACCAGGGCTTTCGCTAAAACGTGGAAGTGTGAGAATGTGAACCTGTCTTATCGCTCTATCGAGGAAAAGTTATATCGCGATACTTATCGTTATCGTTTTATCGCCCAGCCCTATGTCCTCCTCATCAATCTAAGTTATCTGTTCTCTACACTGTAACGCTAAAGAGAGTTACTACACTTATATCTACAGAAATAGGATAATCGGCCAACTAGCTGTAACACTGGCTATCTGGCTTCCTTCTGCGTTCCCTAAATGACCAAACAAAACACCAAAACATTTAATCCACCCCAAAGCAGCTGTGGGGTGGTCCACCTTCTAGATACATCATCAGAAGGGGGTTTTCCTCATCTTTAAACCAGAAAATCTCACTGTAGAGGCTGCTGTGGCACCGCTATAGGATCTGAGTTAGCACGTTTATAGCAGATGTGGTGACAGTTACATTTTTCATTTTGTCCAGAGCGTCTCTTTCACCCCAAGAAGACACACATACTGACGGCGATAATAAATGTCTGCTGTGATTCTATACAAATTATTTCTGACCATAAAAAGAGGACAAATTTCAGTAAAAGAGGAGAAATTTGGTTATAATTTGAATTTGATGCCTTGTGGGTACAGTCTTGTTCTGCACCTTTGCTGTGTTTCTGCCATTTCTGACACCAAAACTATCAAAAATACTGTTTATACAGAACATAAAAGGTCATTTTTATAATATTTTATGTTATTATGTATGAATAGTGTTGTAAAATGAAGGTAAAAACTCATTTAAGGGTTGCTGAAAAGCAATACAAATGATGACTTGTTATTACACTGACCAATGAGAAATGGCAACAGTGGGTAAATACTCTCTTCATGTAAAACCAACTCCAAATAAATACACATTAGGCGTTATACATTTGTCTATACATATATATATATAGAGAGAGAGAGAGAGAGAGATAGATATATGGCTGTTGTTGGAAGAAAACCTCCTATCCTATGTCTGTTGCTCTTTACATTGCATGCAAATTTCATGATGAATGGACCAAAACGACTTGGAAAAAAAATTGGTTCCATTGACTTACATTAAAAGGTAACGTATGTTTCTTCCTTCTCCTGTAAAGTTACCATTTTGGAGATACTTTGTGGGGAATGGACTCACTTTAGGTCAGCTAAAGAGCCTTTGTCAAGAAATGCTTGCATATTCCTTTAAATTGCTTTGTGATCAGCTGGTATGGTCTGTCCTCACTCAAACTCCATAACAGAGCGTTCTCTATAACTAGTGCTCATTCTCAGAATTTCAGCTTAATTCACTAGATGAGAAGTAAACAAAGTCTGTTTGGGTCCAAATGTGATAGCAACCACGGGTCACAAGATCCACAGTACAAAGATAGACTTCCTGGCCACTTGATCAGAAACTCCTCTTCTGTAGCTCCAGTTAGAGACTGTAGTTCATCTGCTAACGCACAGTTTGTGTTAGCCGTCCTCTAGTCCTTCGTCAGTGATCAGTTTTTGACCACAGAGACACTCTCGACTGGATATTTTTGGGTGGCGGTCCACTCTCAACCTCAATGCTGAGAATGGACCACCAACAAAATAATATCTGGACAGCAGCTGTCCTGTGGTCAGAAACTGACCAGTGATGAATGAGGTAGAGGGGGCTGATCTCTGCAGCAACACATGGACTACAGTCTGTAACTGTATATCTACATAGTGGAGCTATACAGTAGGTGTTTCTAATAAAGTGGCCAGTTAGTGGAAGTGCAAGGTAGGTGTTTCTAATAAAGTGGCCAGTTAGTGGAAGTGCAAGGTAGGTGTTTCTAATAAAGTGGCCAGTTAGTGGAAGTGCAAGGTAGGTGTTTCTAATAAAGTTTTTAAATTTTGAAAAAAAGGTGGACTTGCCCTTTACAACCTAGAACAGATATTAAAGTCTAGAAATAATGATCTTATTTCCTTATAATGTTCTCACAGTTGAGAAATTGAGACGTATTCTGTATTTTGATTATTAGGTAGATTTTTGATGGGTTCACCTGCCATGGTATCACTTTTTGTCATGTAGGGGGACCCTGGCCCCTGCCTATGCACTTAAATTTTGGAAAAATGGTGGAATTCCCCTTTAAGCTTCTGTGCCTTTGCTGTTCTGGGTTTGTCTCTGTGCTCTGCTAGTCATGTCTGTGCCTTCACAGCCTGTTAGAGCCCTGCTGTGAGTGTCTGGCAGGTGACACTGTGTCCTCTTTCCATCACGTTCTGTCCAAAAACTGCCTCCTGGTGTCCGTCTGGCTTCATCTGTGGCTTCTGTCTTCCTCTCTGCAATCGTTTGGTATGGTCTGTCCACTCAACCCCCCCTTTATCTCTCTTATATTGGTCTTTTCCTTCTTTTAGTGTTTCCCCCTCTGTGTGTGGCGTTGGTACAACCTGTCTCCCTCTGCACTCTCTGTCTCTCTCTCTCTCCCTCTCCCTCTGCATTCTCTCTCTCTCTCTCTCTCTCTCTCTGCAGCGTGCGGAGCTGCCCTGTTAGCCTGTGCGTCTGCCGTGTGCAGGATGTGTGGATAATTCATATGAAAGCCAGACCAACTGGAAACACAAATAACAGCCACAGCATCTGTTTACCCTGATGAGCTTCTGGAGAGAGAGAGAGAGAGAGAGAGAGAGAGAGAGAGATGAGAGAGAGATAAAGATTAAGTGAGGGGAGAGAGAGACAGAGAGATAAAGAAAGGAGAGAGAGAGAGACAGAGAGATGAAGGAGATAAAGAGAGAGAGAGACAAGAGATGAATGAGAGAGATAAAAAGAGTTAGAGATAAATGAAGAGAGAGAGATGAGGGAGAGAGAAAGGTAGAGAAGGAAAGACAGAAAGAGAGAGATTAAAGACAGAGATAGAGAGAGATAAAGAGAGAAAAATATATAGAGAGAGATACAGATAGGAGAGAAAGAGAGAGAGAGAGGTAGAAAGGGAGCACAGACAGAAGAAGAGAGAAATGAGAGAAAGAGAAAATGAAAGGTGAGGGAGAGACACAGAGAAAGACAGAGGGAGAGAGAAAGAGAGAAAGAAAGAAAAGAGAATGAGAGCATAGAAAGGGATAGAAATAAAGAGGGAAAGAGACAGAGATGAAGGAGAGAGCGATAAAAAGAGAGAAAGAGATAAAGAGGAGAGAAAGAGATAGAGATGAAGAGAGAGAGGTAGAAAGGGAGCACAGACAGAAGAGAGAAATGAGAGAAAGAGAAATGAAAGGTGAGGGAGAGACGGAAAGAAAGACAGGGAGAGAGTATAGACAGAAGGAGGGAGAGAGAAAGAGAGAGAGAAGGAAAAGAGAATGAGAGATGGCATAGAAAGGGAGAGAGAGAGGAAGAGAAAGAGGTGAAAAGGAAATGGCATATAAAAAGAAAATAA